>NW_028165450.1:0-22810 GCF_964263955.1 Coregonus lavaretus | reverse complement strand
AGGTGTATGTAAACTTCTGACTTCAACTGTACATATATAATAACTCATCATGCTATTAGTAGTGGCTGCAGACCACGTAGACACTTCTCTTTATAAATGCCTAAAGACAGCTGTCCGCGGAGCTTTCCATGGTACCGTTACACCCTCGCTCTAGTCTTCTCATAAGACTAGTGAATCGCCTTCTCTCTATAAGACTATGGACACCTTTTTATGCATTACTCGCCTTAATTGTATTGGTTTTATAATGTTGTTAGTGGCTGCAGACCACGTAGACACTTCTCTCTATAAGACTATATTATGTGTTATTGTTAGTGGCTGCAGACCACGTAGACACTTCTCTCTATAAGACTATATTATGTGTTAGTGTTAGTGGCTGCAGACAACGTAGACACCTCTCTCTATAAGACTATATTATGTGTTAGTGTTAGTGGCTGCAGACCACGTAGACACTTCTCTCTATAAGACTATATTATGTGTTATTGTTAGTGGCTGCAGACAATGTAGACACCTCTCTCTATAAGACTATATTATGTGTTATTGTTAGTGGCTGCAGACCACGTAGACACTTCTCTCTATAAGACTATATTATGTGTTAGTGTTAGTGGCTGCAGACCACGTAGACACTTCTCTCTATAAGACTATATTATGTGTTATTGTTAGTGGCTGCAGACAATGTAGACACTTCTCTCTATAAGACTATATTATGTGTTATTGTTAGTGGCTGCAGACCACGTAGACACTTCTCTCTATAAGACTATATTATGTGTTATTGTTAGTGGCTGCAGACCACGTAGACACTTCTCTCTATAAGACTATATTATGTGTTAGTGTTAGTGGCTGCAGACAACGTAGACACCTCTCTCTATAAGACTATATTATGTGTTAGTGTTAGTGGCTGCAGACCACGTAGACACTTCTCTCTATAAGACTATATTATGTGTTAGTGTTGGTGGCTGCAGACCACGTAGACACCTCTCTCTATAAGACTATGGGTACCTTTTTATGTGTTCATGTAATTGGTTTTATCATTCATTTTTATTTTTTAACTACAAATTCTTTTAAATTAACTTACTGAAATCAGTTGCAATCCCTCAATTGTTCGCGGATGATGTGCCTCCTCCTGGGCCGCTCACAGTAAGGGTCTGGGCGGGTCTCGCCGTCTTTTGGTCAGATGGGAATTTTCCTCACGCTTCATAAACAAATGTGCCACCGGTTTTCCTCGTAGACCCCCCACTGGAAAGCTCCGCAGGCAGAATCAATCATTCTGTTTGTTGACGCCAAATTGTCGTGGAAATTCTACACAGGGGGGACACACTCAAAGTCGATCTTAAATGGAATCATTGTTTATTAATAGCGTGCCGGAGAGGTCAAAATCAAACTTAGATGCATAAAGTACCGATCTGAAGTGAGCTCCTCCCGGGGCAGTCCCGTTAGATCCGTAGTTAGAGCGTAGTTCATAGGGTCGGCTCCAGCATGTGTCTGGCACAGTCTCCAATCTTAATTTATAGAACATGTTCTGCCAGATGGTCCTAAGGAGGAGGTCAATAGTTTGGATTAAACCTCATAGGAAAACAGTTTAATCATGTATAGGTTTCATTCAGGTCTCTCTGTTTTAATAAAATCATCTGTTTATCTTTGGCAGGAGAGAAACCAGACTCTCACTCTGACAGCAGGAAGAGTCCTTCAGGGAATCCAAATCCAGAGATTCCCAAACCAGCAACACAGCACAACTGCTCCCAGTGTGGAACGAGTTTTAAGTGGTTATGTACGCTCAAAGAGCATGAGAAAACACACACAGGAGAAAAGCTCTTCCAATGCTCCCAGTGTGAAAAGAGATTTACACATTTAGGAAGTATGAAAAGGCATGAAGGAATACATAAAGGAGAAAAACCCTACCACTGCTCTCAGTGTGGAAAGAGTTTTACCCAGTTAGGGTATCTGAAAAAACACGAGAGAATACACACAGGAGAAAAACCTTTCCAATGTTCCCAGTGTGGAAAGAGTTTTACACATTCAGGAAGTCTGAAAAGGCATGAAGGAATACACACAGGAATACACACAGGAATACACACAGGAGAAAAAACCTACCACTGCTCTCAGTGTGGAAGGAGTTTTCCCCACTTAGCGAACCTGAACAAACATAAGAGAATACACTCTGGAGAGAAGCCTTACCTCTGTTCTCATTGTGGAAATCAATTTAGGTGGTTAGGAGACCTGAAGGAGCACGAGAGGACACACACAGGGGAGAAACCTTACCATTGCTCCTTGTGTGGAAAGGATTTTACCAAGTTAGGGAACCTAAATGAGCATAAGAAGAAACACACAGGAGAAAAGCCTTACCAATGCTCCCTGTGTGGAAAGACACTTACCCAGTTAAGAGGCCTGAAATATCACGAGAGGACACACACACACAAAAAGACTACCACTGCTCTCTCAGTGTCAAAAGACATTTACCCTGTTAGGGAACCTGAAAAAACATGAGAGAATACACACACTCAGGTGAGGATAAGACCGTCCACTGCTCCCAGTGTGGAAACAGTATAGGTCAGTTAGGGAACCTGAAAGAGCATAAAAAACACATACAGCAGAGAAGCCTTAAGACTGCTCTAGTTGTGGAAAGACATTTTCCCAGTCAGAGGACCTGAAATCACATGACAGAATAGAGGCTGTGTTGTGAAATGTGTGTTTTATTTATGCCATATTAAATCATATTGTTTAAATGAAATCATATATTGATGGAACACAATTATGAACCCTTAGGTGTTCATTTAATATGATTTGGATATTTTCAAATGTTAATTATAAATGGATGAGTAGAATGTGTATTTTCTTTATTCTAAGCTTAACCTCTCATGGGCGTGGCCAAAGAGCTCTATTTTCATGTCATCAGACCACGCCTCCGATTCTAATCCAAGTGCCAATGCCGTTTAGCAAACTCCATTCGTTTACAATTTGTTGGATGACGGTAGTGCGTTTTGGCATCAAAATAAGGATGCAGGAGCAGAAAAGAACCCCAAACCTACTGTCAAATATGGTGGTAGATCTCTGATGTTATGGGGCTATTCTGCTTCCACTGGTCCTGGGGCCCTTGTTAAGGTCAATGGCATCATCAACTCTACCAAGTACCAGAACATTTTAGCCAAAACACCTGCCTCATTGTCTTGCTGGAAGATCCACTTGAGGCCAAGCAAACATCAAAATCCATAAACAAATTAGACTGTGTTCTCTCTGAGCTGTGTCCCAGTTAGAGACATAACAGAATACACTGTGTTCTCTCTGAGCTGTGTCCCAGTTAGAGACATAACAGAATACACTATGTTTTCTCTGAGCTGTGCAGCGTTCCCAGTACTGCAGCGCATAATAAATAGCAGCTCACGTAGAGACGCACGAGATTGAACTTCACTGAACTTTTTACTTTGGCCCGTTAGTTAACACTATCAACGTTTCCCCTCTACTGTGGGGATTGTGATTAAATCAACCTAATATTAGCCCCTTTCAATGCAACATACCAGAACAATCAAACTATGCAATACTTAGTCTGTGATTTTGTTTTAGGCAGAGAGCATCGGAGGAGGATTCTATTGCACTGAAAAGACAGGAGCGGCCGTGAGTACAGTACCAGTCAATAGTTTGGATACACCTACTCATTCCAGGCTTTTTCTTTATTTTTACTATTTTCATGTAGTAACCAAAAAAAGTGTTAAACAAATCTAAATATATTTTATATTTGAGATTCTTCAAATAGCCACCCTTTGCCTTGATGACAGCTTTGCACACTCTTGGCATTCTCACAACCAGCTTCACCTGGAATGATTTTCCAACAGTCTTGAAGGAGTTCCTACATATGCTGAGCACTTGTTGGCTGTTTTTGGTAGGGCAATTGTTTTTGATGGTAGGCCACTCTGGTTGGCCTACATTATGATCAAATAGCCACAGTAGCCTACTTGGCCACTGTTAAAACTCTAACTTAAAGCGGGTACAGCCTCAGTGTTCACAGTAAACGCGCGCCGGAAGTTGCACAGAATTCTCATAATGTTAAAGTTTGTACTCAGCAGACCTAAAGTTTGCTCAGTGCCTACATTTTTTTGAGGGAACATTGCTCTGGTGAGAAGCCTTACCATTGCTCCTAATGTGGAAAGAGTTTTAACCAGTTAGACCATTTAAAATTACACAAGAGGACACAGGAGAAAAGCCCTACCACTGCTCCCAGTGTGATGCGTTTCACCCAGTTACAGCACCTAAAATCACATTACATTTACGTCATTTAGCAGACGCTCTTATCCAGAGCGACTTACAAATTGGTGCATTCAACTTATGATAGCCAGTGGGACAACCACTTTTTTTTTTTTATGGGGAGGGGGGGTGGGGTAAAATGATTACTTTTATACTATTCCAGGTATTCCTTAAAGAGGTAGGGTTTCAAGTGTCTCCGGAAGGTGGTCAGTGACTCCGCTGTCCTGGCGTCATGGGGGAGCTTGTTCCACCATTGGGGTGCCAGAGCAACGAATAGCTTTGACTGGGCTGAGCGGGAACTGTGCTTCCGTAGAGGTAGGGGGGCTAGCAGAGGTGGATGAACGTAGTGCCCTCGTTTGGGTGTAGGGTCTGATCAGAGCCTGAAGGTAAGGAGGTGCCGTTCCCCTCACAGCTCCGTAGGCAAGCACCATGGTCTTGTAGCAGATGCGAGCCTCAACTGGAAGCCAGTTTAATGACAGGACACACACAGGACAATCTACCACGGCTCGCTGTATGGAAAGACATTTAACCGGTTAAGACATCTGAATAAGCATGAAAGAATACATACACAGGAGGAGAAGACATACCACTGCTCTCATTGTGGAAAGACATTTTCCCAGTCAGAGGACCTGAAAACACATGAGAGAATAGAGAGGCTGTGTTCTGACTTCTGACTGAGAATGTATGTCTTTGTTTATGCCACACAAAACCAAATTGTATATATGAAAGCTGCTCAAAAATAGGCCTACATTTGTTTGTCATCTCGAGACATAGTCATACCTAAATTCAGATAAATAAGTGTATTTTATTTTGAATATGAACTTGGTGATTGGATACAAAGCCTTAGATGTTGTTTTATTATGGATATTGGCCTTAAGTGTTGTTTGGATATTGGAAAATGTAAATTATTATATAGATGGATGGAATTTACCCTTTCTTGATTCTAACTTTGAATATTGCAAAATGTATATTATTATATAGATGGATTAAATTTTCCCTTTCTTGATTCTAACCTTGAAACCGTTTGAATTTGACTTGATATATGATTTGGATATTGATAAATACATTTTGATTGGATATATGATTAGGATTTTTCAACAACAAAAATGTGGATGGATTTATGATTTGGATATTGTGAAATGTACGTTATTAAATGGATGAATATAATGGCCATTTCTTAATTATAACCTTGAAACCCCTTGAACTGAGTCGTTTTGTTTCATTGAGATAATCTGTGTAGTATTCATCAAGCTAAATAATACATGTTTTCACTTTTTCATTATGGGGTATTGTGTGTAGATGGGTGAGGGGGGAAAAAATGTTTTTCATATATTTTGAATTCGGGCTGTAACAACAAAATGTGGAAGAAGTCAAAGGGTCTGAATTGTTTCTGAAGGTCCTATCCATCTTCATTAGGTATTGGTACACCGTGTAGGAGCAGTATGGACCTAGTCTAGGGGTATGAATTGTTTCTGAAGGTCCATCTACATTAGGTATTGGTACACCGTGTAGGAGCAGTGTGGACCTAGTCTAGGGGTATGAATTGTTTCTGAAGGTCCTATCCATCTACATTAGGTATTGGTACACCGTGTAGGAGCAGTGTGGACCTAGTCTAGGGGTATGAATTGTTTCTGAAGGTCCATCTACATTAGGTATTGGTACACCGTGTAGGAGCAGTGTGGACCTAGTCTAGGGGTATGAATTGTTTCTGAAGGTCCTATCCATCTACATTAGGTATTGGTACACCGTGTAGGAGCAGTATGGACCTAGTCTAGGGGTATGAATTGTTTCTGAAGGTCCATCTACATTAGGTATTGGTACACCGTGTAGGAGCAGTGTGGACCTAGTCTAGGGGTATGAATTGTTTCTGAAGGTCCATCTACATTAGGTATTGGTACACCGTGTAGGAGCAGTGTGGACCTAGTCTAGGGGTATGAATTGTTTCTGAAGGTCCATCTACATTAGGTATTGGTACACCGTGTAGGAGCAGTATGGACCTAGTCTAGGGGTATGAATTGCTTCTGAATGTCCATCTACATTAGGTATTGGTACACTGTGTAGGAGCAGTGTGGACCTAGTCTAGGGGTATGAATTGTTTCTGAAGGTCCATCTACATTAGGTATTGGTACACCGTGTAGGAGCAGTATGGACCTAGTCTAGGGGTATGAATTGTTTCTGAAGGTCCTATCCATCTACATTAGGTATTGGTACACCGTGTAGGAGCAGTATGGACCTAGACTAGGGGTATGAATTGTTTCTGAAGGTCCATCTACATTAGGTATTGGTACACCGTGTAGGAGCAGTATGGACCTAGTCTAGGGGTATGAATTGTTTCTGAAGGTCCTATCCATCTACATTAGGTATTGGTACACCTTGTAGGAGCAGTGTGGACCTAGTCTAGGGGTATGAATTGTTTCTGAAGGTCCATCTACATTAGGTATTTGTACACCGTGTAGGAGCAGTATGGACCTAGTCTAGGGGTATGAATTGTTTCTGAAGGTCCATCTACATTAGGTATTGGTACACTGTGTAGGAGCAGTATGGACCTAGTCTAGGGGTATGAATTGTTTCTGAAGGTCCATCTACATTAGGTATTTGTACACCGTGTAGGAGCAGTATGGACCTAGTCTAGGGGTATGAATTGTTTCTGAAGGTCCATCTACATTAGGTATTGGTACACCGTGTAGGAGCAGTATGGACCTAGTCTAGGGGTATGAATTGTTTCTGAAGGTCCATCTACATTAGGTATTGGTACACCGTGTAGGAGCAGTATGGACCTAGTCTAGGGGTATGAATTGTTTCTGAAGGTCCATCTACATTAGGTATTGGTACACCGTGTAGGAGCAGTATGGACCTAGTCTAGGGGTATGAATTGTTTCTGAAGGTCCATCTACATTAGGTATTGGTACACCGTGTAGGAGCAGTATGGACCTAGTCTAGGGGTATGAATTGTTTCTGAAGGTCCATCTACATTAGGTATTGGTACACCGTGTAGGAGCAGTATGGACCTAGTCTAGGGGTATGAATGTTTCTGAAGGTCCATCTACATTAGGTATTGGTACACCGTGTAGGAGCAGGATGGACCTAGTCTAGGGGTATGAATTGTTTCTGAAGGTCCGTCTACATTAGGTATTGGTACACCTTGTAGGAGCAGTGTGGACCTAGTCTAGGGGTATGAATTGTTTCTGAAGGTCCATCTACATTAGGTATTGGTACACCGTGTAGGAGCAGTATGGACCTAGTCTAGGGGTATGAATTGTTTCTGAAGGTCCATCTACATTAGGTATTGGTACACCGTGTAGGAGCAGTATGGACCTAGTCTAGGGTATTAATTGTTTCTGAAGGTCCATCTACACTAGGTATTGGTACACCGTGTAGGAGCAGTATGGACCTAGTCTAGGGGTATAAATTGTTTCTGAAGGTCCTATCCATCTACATTAGGTATTGGTACACCGTGTAGGAGCAGTATGGACCTAGTCTAGGGGTATGAATTGTTTCTGAAGGTACATCTACATTAGGTATTGGTACACCGTGTAGGAGCAGTGTGGACCTAGTCTAGGGGTATGAATTGTTTCTGAAGGTCCATCTACATTAGGTATTGGTACACCTTGTAGGAGCAGTATGGACCTAGTCTAGGGGTATGAATTGTTTCTGAAGGTCCTATCCATCTACATTAGGTATTGGTACACCGTGTAGGAGCAGTATGGACCTAGTCTAGGGGTATGAATTGTTTCTGAAGGTCCATCTACATTAGGTATTGGTACACCGTGTAGGAGCAGTATGGACCTAGTCTAGGGGTATTACTTGTTTCTGAAGGTCCATCTACATTAGGTATTGGTAAACTGTGTAGGAGCAGTGTTGACCTAGTCTAGGGGTATGAATTGTTTCTGAAGGTCCATCTACATTAGGTATTGGTACACCGTGTAGGAGCAGTATGGACCTAGTCTAGGGGTATGAATTGTTTCTGAAGGTCCTATCCATCTACATTAGGTATTGGTACACCGTGTAGGAGCAGTATGGACCTAGTCTAGGGGTATGAATTGTTTCTGAAGGTCCTATCCATCTACATTAGGTATTGGTACACCGTGTAGGAGCATTATGGACCTAGTCTAGGGGTATGAATTGTTTCTGAAGGTCCTATCCATCTACATTAGGTATTGGTACACCGTGTAGGAGCAGTATGGACCTAGTCTAGGGGTATGAATTGTTTCTGAAGGTCCATCTACATTAGGTATTGGTACACCGTGTAGGAGCAGTATGGACCTAGTCTAGGGGTATGAATTGTTTCTGAAGGTCCATCTACATTAGGTATTGGTACACCGTGTAGGAGCAGTATGGACCTAGTCTAGGGGTATGAATTGTTTCTGAAGGTCCATCTACATTAGGTATTGGTACACCGTGTAGGAGCACTGTGGAGCTAGTCTAGGGGTATGAATTGTTTCTGAAGGTCCATCTACATTAGGTATTGGTACACCGTGTAGGAGCAGTGTGGAGCTAGTCTAGGGGTATGAATTGTTTCTGAAGGTCCATCTACATTAGGTATTGGTACACCGTGTAGGAGCAGTGTGGACCTAGTCTAGGGGTATGAATTGTTTCTGAAGGTCCATCTACATTAGGTATTGGTACACCGTGTAGGAGCAGTATGGACCTAGTCTAGGGGTATGAATTGTTTCTGAAGGTCCATCTACATTAGGTATTGTTACACCGTGTAGGAGCAGTATGGACCTAGTCTAGGGGTATGAATTGTTTCTGAAGGTCCTATCCATCTACATTAGGTATTGGTACACCGTGTAGGAGCAGTATGGACCTAGTCTAGGGGTATGAATTGTTTCTGAAGGTCCATCTACATTAGGTATTGGTACACCTTGTAGGAGCAGTATGGACCTAGTCTAGGGGTATGAATTGTTTCTGAAGGTCATATCCATCTACATTAGGTATTGGTACACCGTGTAGGAGCAGTGTGGAGCTAGTCTAGGGGTATGAATTGTTTCTGAAGGTCCATCTACATTAGGTATTGGTACACCGTGTAGTAGCAGTATGGACCTAGTCTAGGGGTATGAATTGTTTCTGAAGGTCCATCTACATTAGGTATTGGTACACCTTGTAGGAGCAGTATGGACCTAGTCTAGGGGTATGAATTGTTTCTGAAGGTCATATCCATCTACATTAGGTATTGGTACACCGTGTAGGAGCAGTATGGACCTAGTCTAGGGGTATGAATTGTTTCTGAAGGTCCATCTACATTAGGTATTGGTACACCGTGTAGGAGCAGTATGGACCTAGTCTAGGGGTATGAATTGTTTCTGAAGGTCCATCTACATTAGGTATTGGTACACCGTGTAGGAGCAGTATGGACCTAGTCTAGGGGTATGAATGTTTCTGAAGGTCCATCTACATTAGGTATTGGTACACCGTGTAGGAGCAGTATGGACCTAGTCTAGGGGTATGAATTGTTTCTGAAGGTCCGTCTACATTAGGTATTGGTACACCGTGTAGGAGCAGTGTGGACCTAGTCTAGGGGTATGAATTGTTTCTGAAGGTCCATCTACATTAGGTATTGGTACACCGTGTAGGAGCAGTGTGGACCTAGTCTAGGGGTATGAATTGTTTCTGAAGGTCCATCTACATTAGGTATTGGTACACCGTGTAGGAGCAGTATGGACCTAGTCTAGGGGTATGAATTGTTTCTGAAGGTCCATCTACATTAGGTATTGGTACACCGTGTAGGAGCAGTATGGACCTAGTCTAGGGGTATGAATTGTTTCTGAAGGTCCATCTACATTAGGTATTGGTACACCGTGTAGGAGCAGTGTGGACCTAGTCTAGGGGTATGAATTGTTTCTGAAGGTCCATCTACATTAGGTATTGGTACACCGTGTAGGAGCAGTGTGGACCTAGTCTAGGGGTATGAATTGTTTCTGAAGGTGCATCTACATTAGGTATTGGTACACCGTGTAGGAGCAGTATGGACCTAGTCTAGGGGTATGAATTGTTTCTGAAGGTCCATATACATTAGGTATTGGTACACCGTGTAGGAGCAGTATGGACCTAGTCTAGGGGTATGAATTGTTTCTGAAGGTCCATCTACATTAGGTATTGGTACACCGTGTAGGAGCAGTATGGACCTAGTCTAGGGTATTAATTGTTTCTGAAGGTCCATCTACACTAGGTATTGGTACACCGTGTAGGAGCAGTATGGACCTAGTCTAGGGGTATGAATTGTTTCTGAAGGTCCTATCCATCTACATTAGGTATTGGTACACCGTGTAGGAGCAGTATGGACCTAGTCTAGGGGTATGAATTGTTTCTGAAGGTACATCTACATTAGGTATTGGTACACCGTGTAGGAGCAGTGTGGACCTAGTCTAGGGGTATGAATTGTTTCTGAAGGTCCATCTACATTAGGTATTGGTACACCGTGTAGGAGCAGTATGGACCTAGTCTAGGGGTATGAATTGTTTCTGAAGGTCCATCTACATTAGGTATTGGTACACCGTGTAGGAGCAGTGTGGACCTAGTCTAGGGGTATGAATTGTTTCTGAAGGTCCATCTACATTAGGTATTGGTACACCGTGTAGGAGCAGTATGGACCTAGTCTAGGGGTATGAATTGTTTCTGAAGGTCCATCTACATTAGGTATTGGTACACCGTGTAGGAGCAGTATGGACCTAGTCTAGGGTATTAATTGTTTCTGAAGGTCCATCTACACTAGGTATTGGTACACCGTGTAGGAGCAGTATGGACCTAGTCTAGGGGTATAAATTGTTTCTGAAGGTCCTATCCATCTACATTAGGTATTGGTACACCGTGTAGGAGCAGTATGGACCTAGTCTAGGGGTATGAATTGTTTCTGAAGGTACATCTACATTAGGTATTGGTACACCGTGTAGGAGCAGTGTGGACCTAGTCTAGGGGTATGAATTGTTTCTGAAGGTCCATCTACATTAGGTATTGGTACACCTTGTAGGAGCAGTATGGACCTAGTCTAGGGGTATGAATTGTTTCTGAAGGTCCTATCCATCTACATTAGGTATTGGTACACCGTGTAGGAGCAGTATGGACCTAGTCTAGGGGTATGAATTGTTTCTGAAGGTCCATCTACATTAGGTATTGGTACACCGTGTAGGAGCAGTATGGACCTAGTCTAGGGGTATTACTTGTTTCTGAAGGTCCATCTACATTAGGTATTGGTAAACTGTGTAGGAGCAGTGTTGACCTAGTCTAGGGGTATGAATTGTTTCTGAAGGTCCATCTACATTAGGTATTGGTACACCGTGTAGGAGCAGTATGGACCTAGTCTAGGGGTATGAATTGTTTCTGAAGGTCCTATCCATCTACATTAGGTATTGGTACACCGTGTAGGAGCAGTATGGACCTAGTCTAGGGGTATGAATTGTTTCTGAAGGTCCTATCCATCTACATTAGGTATTGGTACACCGTGTAGGAGCATTATGGACCTAGTCTAGGGGTATGAATTGTTTCTGAAGGTCCTATCCATCTACATTAGGTATTGGTACACCGTGTAGGAGCAGTATGGACCTAGTCTAGGGGTATGAATTGTTTCTGAAGGTCCATCTACATTAGGTATTGGTACACCGTGTAGGAGCAGTATGGACCTAGTCTAGGGGTATGAATTGTTTCTGAAGGTCCATCTACATTAGGTATTGGTACACCGTGTAGGAGCAGTATGGACCTAGTCTAGGGGTATGAATTGTTTCTGAAGGTCCATCTACATTAGGTATTGGTACACCGTGTAGGAGCACTGTGGAGCTAGTCTAGGGGTATGAATTGTTTCTGAAGGTCCATCTACATTAGGTATTGGTACACCGTGTAGGAGCAGTGTGGAGCTAGTCTAGGGGTATGAATTGTTTCTGAAGGTCCATCTACATTAGGTATTGGTACACCGTGTAGGAGCAGTGTGGACCTAGTCTAGGGGTATGAATTGTTTCTGAAGGTCCATCTACATTAGGTATTGGTACACCGTGTAGGAGCAGTATGGACCTAGTCTAGGGGTATGAATTGTTTCTGAAGGTCCATCTACATTAGGTATTGTTACACCGTGTAGGAGCAGTATGGACCTAGTCTAGGGGTATGAATTGTTTCTGAAGGTCCTATCCATCTACATTAGGTATTGGTACACCGTGTAGGAGCAGTATGGACCTAGTCTAGGGGTATGAATTGTTTCTGAAGGTCCATCTACATTAGGTATTGGTACACCTTGTAGGAGCAGTATGGACCTAGTCTAGGGGTATGAATTGTTTCTGAAGGTCATATCCATCTACATTAGGTATTGGTACACCGTGTAGGAGCAGTGTGGAGCTAGTCTAGGGGTATGAATTGTTTCTGAAGGTCCATCTACATTAGGTATTGGTACACCGTGTAGTAGCAGTATGGACCTAGTCTAGGGGTATGAATTGTTTCTGAAGGTCCATCTACATTAGGTATTGGTACACCTTGTAGGAGCAGTATGGACCTAGTCTAGGGGTATGAATTGTTTCTGAAGGTCATATCCATCTACATTAGGTATTGGTACACCGTGTAGGAGCAGTATGGACCTAGTCTAGGGGTATGAATTGTTTCTGAAGGTCCATCTACATTAGGTATTGGTACACCGTGTAGGAGCAGTATGGACCTAGTCTAGGGGTATGAATTGTTTCTGAAGGTCCATCTACATTAGGTATTGGTACACCGTGTAGGAGCAGTATGGACCTAGTCTAGGGGTATGAATGTTTCTGAAGGTCCATCTACATTAGGTATTGGTACACCGTGTAGGAGCAGTATGGACCTAGTCTAGGGGTATGAATTGTTTCTGAAGGTCCGTCTACATTAGGTATTGGTACACCGTGTAGGAGCAGTGTGGACCTAGTCTAGGGGTATGAATTGTTTCTGAAGGTCCATCTACATTAGGTATTGGTACACCGTGTAGGAGCAGTGTGGACCTAGTCTAGGGGTATGAATTGTTTCTGAAGGTCCATCTACATTAGGTATTGGTACACCGTGTAGGAGCAGTATGGACCTAGTCTAGGGGTATGAATTGTTTCTGAAGGTCCATCTACATTAGGTATTGGTACACCGTGTAGGAGCAGTATGGACCTAGTCTAGGGGTATGAATTGTTTCTGAAGGTCCATCTACATTAGGTATTGGTACACCGTGTAGGAGCAGTGTGGACCTAGTCTAGGGGTATGAATTGTTTCTGAAGGTCCATCTACATTAGGTATTGGTACACCGTGTAGGAGCAGTGTGGACCTAGTCTAGGGGTATGAATTGTTTCTGAAGGTGCATCTACATTAGGTATTGGTACACCGTGTAGGAGCAGTATGGACCTAGTCTAGGGGTATGAATTGTTTCTGAAGGTCCATATACATTAGGTATTGGTACACCGTGTAGGAGCAGTATGGACCTAGTCTAGGGGTATGAATTGTTTCTGAAGGTCCATCTACATTAGGTATTGGTACACCGTGTAGGAGCAGTATGGACCTAGTCTAGGGTATTAATTGTTTCTGAAGGTCCATCTACACTAGGTATTGGTACACCGTGTAGGAGCAGTATGGACCTAGTCTAGGGGTATGAATTGTTTCTGAAGGTCCTATCCATCTACATTAGGTATTGGTACACCGTGTAGGAGCAGTATGGACCTAGTCTAGGGGTATGAATTGTTTCTGAAGGTACATCTACATTAGGTATTGGTACACCGTGTAGGAGCAGTGTGGACCTAGTCTAGGGGTATGAATTGTTTCTGAAGGTCCATCTACATTAGGTATTGGTACACCGTGTAGGAGCAGTATGGACCTAGTCTAGGGGTATGAATTGTTTCTGAAGGTCCATCTACATTAGGTATTGGTACACCGTGTAGGAGCAGTGTGGACCTAGTCTAGGGGTATGAATTGTTTCTGAAGGTCCATCTACATTAGGTATTGGTACACCGTGTAGGAGCAGTGTGGACCTAGTCTAGGGGTATGAATTGTTTCTGAAGGTCCATCTACACTAGGTATTGGTACACCGTGAAGGAGCAGTATGGACCTAGTCTAGGGGTATGAATTGTTTCTGAAGGTCCTATCCATCTACATTAGGTATTGGTACACCTTGTAGGAGCAGTATGGACCTAGTCTAGGGGTATGAATTGTTTCTGAAGGTCCATCTACATTAGGTATTGGTACACCGTGTAGGAGCAGTGTGGACCTAGTCTAGGGGTATGAATTGTTTCTGAAGGTCCATCTACATTAGGTATTGGTACACCGTGTAGGAGCAGTATGGACCTAGTCTAGGGGTATGAATTGTTTCTGAAGGTCCATCTACATTAGGTATTGGTACACCGTGTAGGAGCACTGTGGAGCTAGTCTAGGGGTATGAATTGTTTCTGAAGGTCCATCTACATTAGGTATTGGTACACCTTGTAGGAGCAGTATGGACCTAGTCTAGGGGTATGAATTGTTTCTGAAGGTCCATCTACATTAGGTATTGGTACACCGTGTAGGAGCAGTATGGACCTAGTCTAGGGGTATGAATTGTTTCTGAAGGTCCATCTACATTAGGTATTGGTACACCTTGTAGGAGCAGTATGGACCTAGTCTAGGGGTATGAATTGTTTCTGAAGGTCCTATCCATCTACATTAGGTATTGGTACACCGTGTAGGAGCAGTATGGACCTAGTCTAGGGGTATGAATTGTTTCTGAAGGTCCATCTACATTAGGTATTGGTACACCGTGTAGGAGCAGTATGGACCTAGTCTAGGGGTATTACTTGTTTCTGAAGGTCCATCTACATTAGGTATTGGTAAACTGTGTAGGAGCAGTGTTGACCTAGTCTAGGGGTATGAATTGTTTCTGAAGGTCCATCTACATTAGGTATTGGTACACCGTGTAGGAGCAGTATGGACCTAGTCTAGGGGTATGAATTGTTTCTGAAGGTCCTATCCATCTACATTAGGTATTGGTACACCGTGTAGGAGCAGTATGGACCTAGACTAGGGGTATGAATTGTTTCTGAAGGTCCATCTACATTAGGTATTGGTACACCGTGTAGGAGCAGTATGGACCTAGTCTAGGGGTATGAATTGTTTCTGAAGGTCCATCTACATTAGGTATTGGTACACCGTGTAGGAGCAGTATGGACCTAGTCTAGGGGTATGAATTGTTTCTGAAGGTCCATCTACATTAGGTATTGGTACACCGTGTAGGAGCACTGTGGAGCTAGTCTAGGGGTATGAATTGTTTCTGAAGGTCCATCTACATTAGGTATTGGTACACCGTGTAGGAGCAGTGTGGAGCTAGTCTAGGGGTATGAATTGTTTCTGAAGGTCCATCTACATTAGGTATTGGTACACCGTGTAGGAGCAGTGTGGACCTAGTCTAGGGGTATGAATTGTTTCTGAAGGTCCATCTACATTAGGTATTGGTACACCGTGTAGGAGCAGTATGGACCTAGTCTAGGGGTATGAATTGTTTCTGAAGGTCCATCTACATTAGGTATTGTTACACCGTGTAGGAGCAGTATGGACCTAGTCTAGGGGTATGAATTGTTTCTGAAGGTCCTATCCATCTACATTAGGTATTGGTACACCGTGTAGGAGCAGTATGGACCTAGTCTAGGGGTATGAATTGTTTCTGAAGGTCCATCTACATTAGGTATTGGTACACCTTGTAGGAGCAGTATGGACCTAGTCTAGGGGTATGAATTGTTTCTGAAGGTCATATCCATCTACATTAGGTATTGGTACACCGTGTAGGAGCAGTATGGACCTAGTCTAGGGGTATGAATTGTTTCTTAAGGTCCATCTACATTAGGTATTGGTACACCGTGTAGGAGCAGTATGGACCTAGTCTAGGGGTATGAATTGTTTCTGAAGGTCCATCTACATTAGGTATTGGTAAACTGTGTAGGAGCAGTGTTGACCTAGTCTAGGGGTATGAATTGTTTCTGAAGGTCCATCTACATTAGGTATTGGTACACCGTGTAGGAGCAGTATGGACCTAGTCTAGGGGTATGATTTGTTTCTGAAGGTCCTATCCATCTACATTAGGTATTGGTACACCGTGTAGGAGCAGTATGGACCTAGTCTAGGGGTATGAATTGTTTCTGAAGGTCCTATCCATCTACTTTAGGTATTGGTACACCGTGTAGGAGCATCATGGACCTAGTCTAGGGGTATGAATTGTTTCTGAAGGTCCTATCCATCTACATTAGGTATTGGTACACCGTGTAGGAGCAGTATGGACCTAGTCTAGGGGTATGAATTGTTTCTGAAGGTCCATCTACATTAGGTATTGGTACACCGTGTAGGAGCAGTATGGACCTAGTCTAGGGGTATGAATTGTTTCTGAAGGTCCATCTACATTAGGTATTGGTACACCGTGTAGGAGCAGTATGGACCTAGTCTAGGGGTATGAATTGTTTCTGAAGGTCCATCTACATTAGGTATTGGTACACCGTGTAGTAGCAGTATGGACCTAGTCTAGGGGTATGAATTGTTTCTGAAGGTCCATCTACGTTAGGTATTGGTACACCTTGTAGGAGCAGTATGGACCTAGTCTAGGGGTATGAATTGTTTCTGAAGGTCATATCCATCTACATTAGGTATTGGTACACCGTGTAGGAGCAGTATGGACCTAGTCTAGGGGTATGAATTGTTTCTGAAGGTCCATCTACATTAGGTATTGGTACACCGTGTAGGAGCAGTATGGACCTAGTCTAGGGGTATGAATTGTTTCTGAAGGTCCATCTACATTAGGTATTGGTACACCGTGTAGGAGCAGTATGGACCTAGTCTAGGGGTATGAATTGTTTCTGAAGGTCCATCTACATTAGGTATTGGTACACCGTGTAGGAGCAGTGTGGACCTAGTCTAGGGGTATGAATTGTTTCTGAAGGTCCATCTACATTAGGTATTGGTACACCGTGTAGGAGCAGTGTGGACCTAGTCTAGGGGTATGAATTGTTTCTGAAGGTCCATCTACATTAGGTATTGGTACACCGTGTAGGAGCAGTATGGACCTAGTCTAGGGGTATGAATTGTTTCTGAAGGTCCATCTACATTAGGTATTGGTACACCGTGTAGGAGCAGTATGGACCTAGTCTAGGGGTATGAATTGTTTCTGAAGGTCCATCAACATTAGGTATTGGTACACCGTGTAGGAGCAGTATGGACCTAGTCTAGGGGTATGAATTGTTTCTGAAGGTCCATCTACATTAGGTATTGGTACACCGTGTAGGAGCAGTATGGACCTAGTCTAGGGGTATGAATTGTTTCTGAAGGTCCATCTACACTAGGTATTGGTACACCGTGTAGGAGCAGTATGAACCTAGTCTAGGGGTATGAATTGTTTCTGAAGGTCCTATCCATCTACATTAGGTATTGGTACACCGTGTAGGAGCAGTATGGACCTAGTCTAGGGGTATGAATTGTTTCTGAAGGTCCATCTACATTAGGTATTGGTACACCGTGTAGGAGCAGTGTGGACCTAGTCTAGGGGTATGAATTGTTTCTGAAGGTCCATCTACATTAGGTATTGGTACACCGTGTAGGAGCAGTGTGGACCTAGTCTAGGGGTATGAATTGTTTTTGAAGGTCCATCTACACTAGGTATTTTTACACCGTGTAGGAGCAGTATGGACCTAGTCTAGGGGTATGAATTGTTTCTGAAGGTCCATCTACATTAGGTATTGGTACACCGTGTAGGAGCAGTATGGACCTAGTCTAGGGGTATGAATTGTTTCTGAAGGTCCATCTACATTAGGTATTGGTACACCGTGTAGGAGCAGTGTGGACCTAGTCTAGGGGTATGAATTGTTTCTGAAGGTCCATCTACATTAGGTATTGGTACACCGTGTAGGAGCAGTATGGACCTAGTCTAGGGGTATGAATTGTTTCTGAAGGTCCATCTACATTAGGTATTGGTACACCGTGTAGGAGCACTGTGGAGCTAGTCTAGGGGTATGAATTGTTTCTGAAGGTCCATCTACATTAGGTATTGGTACACCTTGTAGGAGCAGTATGGACCTAGTCTAGGGGTATGAATTGTTTCTGAAGGTCCATCTACATTAGGTATTGGTACACCGTGTAGGAGCAGTATGGACCTAGTCTAGGGGTATGAATTGTTTCTGAAGGTCCATCTACATTAGGTATTGGTACACCTTGTAGGAGCAGTATGGACCTAGTCTAGGGGTATGAATTGTTTCTGAAGGTCCTATCCATCTACATTAGGTATTGGTACACCGTGTAGGAGCAGTATGGACCTAGTCTAGGGGTATGAATTGTTTCTGAAGGTCCATCTACATTAGGTATTGGTACACCGTGTAGGAGCAGTGTTGACCTAGTCTAGGGGTATGAATTGCTTCTGAAGGTCCATCTACATTAGGTATTGGTACACCGTGTAGGAGCAGTATGGACCTAGTCTAGGGCTATGAATTGTTTCTGAAGGTCCTATCCATCTACATTAGGTATTGGTACACGGTGTAGGAGCAGTATGGACCTAGTCTAGGGGTATGAATTGTTTCTGAAGGTCCTATCCATCTACATTAGGTATTGGTACACCGTGTAGGAGCATTATGGACCTAGTCTAGGGGTATGAATTGTTTCTGAAGGTCCTATCCATCTAAATTAGGTATTGGTACACCGTGTAGGAGCAGTATGGACCTAGTCTAGGGGTATGAATTGTTTCTGAAGGTCCATCTACATTAGGTATTGGTACACCGTGTAGGAGCAGTATGGACCTAGTCTAGGGGTATGAATTGTTTCTGAAGGTCCATCTACATTAGGTATTGGTACACCGTGTAGGAGCAGTATGGACCTAGTCTAGGGGTATGAATTGTTTCTGAAGGTCCATCTACATTAGGTATTGGTACACCGTGTAGGAGCAGTGTGGACCTAGTCTAGGGGTATGAATTGTTTCTGAAGGTCCATCTACATTAGGTATTGGTACACCGTGTAGGAGCAGTGTGGACCTAGTCTAGGGGTATGAATTGTTTCTGAAGGTCCATCTACATTAGGTATTGGTACACCGTGTAGGAGCAGTATGGACCTAGTCTAGGGGTATGAATTGTTTCTGAAGGTCCATCTACATTAGGTATTGGTACACCATGTAGGAGCAGTATGGACCTAGTCTAGGGGTATGAATTGTTTCTGAAGGTCCGTCTACATTAAGTATTGGTACACCGTGTAGGAGCAGTATGGACCTAGTCTAGGGGTATGAATTGTTTCTGAAGGTCCTATCCATCTACATTAGGTATTGGTACACCGTGTAGGAACAGTGTGGACCTAGTCTAGGGGTATGAATTGTTTCTGAAGGTCCATCTACATTAGGTATTGGTACACCGTGTAGGAGCAGTGTGGACCTAGTCTAGGGGTATGAATTGTTTCTGAAGGTCCATCTACATTAGGTATTGGTACACCGTGTAGGAGCAGTGTGGACCTAGTCTAGGGGTATGAATTGTTTCTGAAGGTCCATCTACATTAGGTATTGGTACACCGTGTAGGAGCAGTATGGACCTAGTCTAGGGGTATGAATTGTTTCTGAAGGTACATCTACATTAGGTATTGGTACACCGTGTAGGAGCAGTGTGGACCTAGTCTAGGGGTATGAATTGTTTCTGAAGGTCCATCTACATTAGGTATTGGTACACCGTGTAGGAGCAGTATGGACCTAGTCTAGGGGTATGAATTGTTTCTGAAGGTCCATCTACATTAGGTATTGGTACACCGTGTAGGAGCAGTGTGGACCTAGTCTAGGGGTATGAATTGTTTCTGAAGGTCCATCTACATTAGGTATTGGTACACCGTGTAGGAGCAGTGTGGACCTAGTCTAGGGGTATGAATTGTTTCTGAAGGTCCATCTACATTAGGTATTGGTACACCGTGTAGGAGCAGTGTGGACCTAGTCTAGGGGTATGAATTGTTTCTGAAGGTCCATCTACACTAGGTATTGGTACACCGTGTAGGAGCAGTATGGACCTAGTCTAGGGGTATGAATTGTTTCTGAAGGTCCATCTACATTAGGTATTGGTACACCGTGTAGGAGCAGTATGGACCTAGTCTAGGGGTATGAATTGTTTCTGAAGGTCCATCTACATTAGGTATTGGTACACCGTGTAGGAGCAGTATGGACCTAGTCTAGGGGTATGAATTGTTTCTGAAGGTCCATCTACATTAGGTATTGGTACACCGTGTAGGAGCAGTATGGACCTAGTCTAGGGGTATGAATTGTTTCTGAAGGTCCATCTACATTAGGTATTGGTACACCGTGTAGGAGCAGTATGGACCTAGTCTAGGGGTATGAATTGTTTCTGAAGGTCCATCTACATTAGGTATTGGTACACCGTGTAGGAGCAGTATGGACCTAGTCTAGGGGTATGAATTGTTTCTGAAGGTCCATCTACATTAGGTATTGGTACACCGTGTAGGAGCAGTATGGACCTAGTCTAGGGTATGAATTGTTTCTGAAGGTCCATCTACATTAGGTATTGGTACACCGTGTAGGAGCAGTATGGACCTAGTCTAGGGGTATGAATTGTTTCTGAAGGTCCTATCATCTACATTAGGTATTGGTACACCGTGTAGGAGCAGTATGGACCTAGTCTAGGGGTATGAATTGTTTCTGAAGGTCCATCTACATTAGGTATTGGTACACCGTGTAGGAGCAGTGTGACCTAGTCTAGGGGTATGAATTGTTTCTGAAGGTCCATCTACATTAGGTATTGGTACACCGTGTAGGAGCAGTATGGACCTAGTCTAGGGGCTATGAATTGTTTCTGAATGTCCTATCCATCTACATTAGGTATTGGTACACGGTGTAGGAGCAGTATGGACCTAGTCTAGGGGTATGAATTGTTTCTGAAGGTCCTATCCATCTACATTAGGTATTGGTACACCGTGTAGGAGCATTATGGACCTAGTCTAGGGTATGAATTGTTTCTGAAGGTCCTTCCATCTAATTAGGTATTGGTACACCGTGTAGGAGCAGTATGGACCTAGTCTAGGGGTATGAATTGTTTCTGAAGGTCCATCTACATTAGGTATTGGTACACCGTGTAGGAGCAGTATGGACCTAGTCTAGGGGTATGAATTGTTTCTGAAGGTCCATCTACATTAGGTATTGGTACACCGTGTAGGAGCAGTAGTGGACCTAGTCTAGGGGTATGAATTGTTTCTGAAGGTCCATCTACATTAGGTATTGGTACACCGTGTAGGAGCAGTGTGGACCTAGTCTAGGGGTATGAATTGTTTCTGAAGGTCCATCTACATTAGGTATTGGTACACCGTGTAGGAGCAGTGTGGACCTAGTCTAGGGGTATGAATTGTTTCTGAAGGTCCATCTACATTAGGTATTGGTACACCGTGTAGGAGCAGTATGGACCTAGTCTAGGGGTATGAATTGTTTCTGAAGGTCCATCTACATTAGGTATTGGTACACCAGTGTAGGAGCAGTATGGACCTAGTCTAGGGGTATGAATTGTTTCTGAAGGTCCGATCCTACATTAGTATTGGTACACCGTGTAGGAGCAGTATGGACCTAGTCTAGGGGTATGAATTGTTTCTGAAGGTCTATCCATCTACATTAGGTATTGGTACACCGTGTAGGAGCAGTGTGGACCTAGTCTAGGGGTATGAATTGTTTCTGAAGGTCCATCTACATTAGGTATTGGTACACCGTGTAGGAGCAGTGTGGACCTAGTCTAGGGGTATGAATTGTTTCTGAAGGTCCATCTACATTAGGTATTGGTACACCGTGTAGGAGCAGTGTGGACCTAGTCTAGGGGTATGAATTGTTTCTGAAGGTCCATCTACATTAGTATTGGTACACCGTGTAGGAGCAGTATGGACCTAGTCTAGGGGTATGAATTGTTTCTGAAGGTACATCTACATTAGGTATTGGTACACCGTGTAGGAGCAGTGTGGACCTAGTCTAGGGGTATGAATTGTTTCTGAAGGTCCATCTACATTAGGTATTGGTACACCGTGTAGGAGCAGTATGGACCTAGTCTAGGGGTATGAATTGTTTCTGAAGGTCCATCTACATTAGGTATTGGTACACCGTTGTAGGAGCAGTGTGGACCTAGTCTAGGGGTATGAATTGTTTCTGAAGGTTCCATCTACATTAGGTATTGGTACACCGTGTAGGAGCAGTGTGGACCTAGTCTAGGGGTATGAATTGTTTCTGAAGGTCCATCTACATTAGGTATTGGTACACCGTGTAGGAGCAGTATGGACCTAGTCTAGGGGTATTAATTGTTTCTGAAGGTCCATCTACACTAGGTATTGGTACAGCCGTGTAGGAGCAGTATGGACCTAGTCTAGGGGGTATGAATTGTTTCTGAAGGTCCATCTACATTACTATTGGTACACCGTGTAGGAGCAGTTATGGACCTAGTCTAGGGGTTATGAATTGTTGCTGAAGGTCCTATCCATCTACATTAGGTATTGGTACACCGTGTAGGGAGCAGGTATGGACCTAGTCTAGGGGTAATGAATTGTTTCTGAAGGTCCATCTACATTAGGTATTGGTACACCGTGTAGGAGCAGTATGGACCTAGTCTAGGGGTATTAATTGTTTCTGAAGGTCCATCTACATTAGGTATTGGTA
>NW_028165451.1:0-53496 GCF_964263955.1 Coregonus lavaretus | reverse complement strand
CACGCTAATTGATGACAATGAATCTCGTTATCTTGAAACTTTCATGATCTAAACATGGAATATTGTTTGTCTGTTTCCATACAACTATGCATTAAGAGTAATGCAACAATTACTTATCATTTTGAGCAGTTGTATCAATTGATAGTTGGATAATTGTAATGAAATTAATAGACACTCATCTGAAATGTAATGTGTGAATTGCCTTTTGAAATAGTAGTACTTTGATGTTAAGTTGTGTCATATTGAACAGGTGACTTTTGTTAAATGAACAAATGATCTTAGTTTTATGTGTATTGTATCCAAGCAATTGAAAAAAGTGTTAGAGTTTTGAAAAATGTGCATTTTGATCATTGGTTGTGAGTTTTGTGTCTAGAGTTTTGAAAAATGACGTCAAGGTTCTGAAATTAGTGCCAAAGTGATTGTAAAAAACTGTAATGCATAGTTGTATGGAAACAGACAAACAATATTCAATGTTTAGATCAAGAAAGTTTCAAAGTAACGAGATTCATTGTCACCAATTAGCGTGGAGCATGAAGATGGAGGGTTTATGATAGGCGCCCTCATGAACAAGTCACTCTTCTCCAGGCCATGGGTGACGCATGCAATGACATCACGGCAGACCAGTGTCAGGCCTGCATTCGCCATGGCCAAACGGTTTTTTCCAAGATGTTTGGCTAATGAAAACATCCATTGTGATGTAGATGAGAACCTGTGGCCAAATCCACAAGACAGAGTTGATGAAAATGTAGAAGTACAGTAATCACTCCTATGTTTTGCTTTTTAATGTACAAGCAAGCAAGTTGAGGAACACTGCATTTGATGTTTTACAGTACTGTATTGTTTTTCATCAATATATTTCAGATTTTGTTCAATGATTCCACTGTGTCTGTAGTATTCTCTCTAATACTGCAGTACTTTTACAGGGATGTATTTACATGTAGTACCATAATGAAACATGTATCACCTATTTTGTGCTACAATATTTAATGATCGTACGAACAATGACACAGTGAAACTATCGGTTGCTTGTGTGTGGGTGATCTAAATTAACGTTTCATTGGTATTTCACAATACATTTGTTTTTTGAACCAATGATTGTGCAAGTGCAAGATTTCTTTAAAGATATGAACGCACAATGCAATGTTTTGAACATTGGACAGCCTGTGTTACAAGTGATGACCGTTTTGAGTTTTGTGTCTAGAGTTTTGAAAAATGACGTCAAGGTTCTGAAATTAGTGCCAAAGTGATTGTAAAAAACTGTATGTCTATATACAGTGTTGTAATGATGTGCAAATAGTTAAAGTATAAACATAATTATGGGTTGTATTTACAATGCCGTTTGTTTTTCCCTGGTTGCCCTTTTCTTGTGGCAACAGGTCACAAATCTTGCTGCTGTGATGGCACACTGTGGTATTTCATCAAATAGATATGGGAGTTCATCAAAATTGGGTTTGTTTTCGAATTCTTTGTGGGTCTGTGTAATCTGAGGGAAGTATCTCTCTCTCTCTCTCTCTCTCTCTCTCTCTCTCTCTCTCTCTCTCTCTCTCTCTCTCTCTCTCTCTCTCTCTCTCTCTCTCTCTCTCTCTCTCGGTCTCGGTCTCGGTCTCTCTCTCTCGCTCTCTCGCTCTCTCGCTCTCTCGCTCTCTCTCTCTCGGTCTCGCTCTCTCTCTTTTCTGGGTCCCCTGCCTGTTTCATGTCTGCTTTATTAAAGAGGAATAGACACAGAGGATGACGGATGCTGGAATCCTACTGATCCTACTCTCTCTTCAAATGGATTTATTTACATAATTACCATTTGCCAGTACAATACACACACACACACACACCATGCATTCATCACACAAAATGCACACACACACTCGCACATGCACACACACACACACATGTACACGCACATACACACTTGCACGTGCACAAGCACGTGCCTTGCATTTCTAAGCTGCTAGTCCATAGACCATGCAGCACAGCAAACAGCGTGTACACCCATTAGTTCAACATTTACATTTTAGTCATTTAGCAGACGCTCTTATCCACCCAGTTGATTTGATTTCCGAGTACACTGACAGCATGTATTTGTATTGGTTATACACAGACACTATTCTGACACTAGGCGATTAGGCTTCTGCCTTTAGCATGCATGTACAGTATGCATATTTGTACTTTAATATAATATTATGGACCTCTCATATTTGCAATGGCTCTGAACTGACGAATGTGTCTGAGAATGCAGATATTTTATGTTTCTGAATAATAAAACATCTAAATATGTTTTATGAGTAGTACATGAATGTACACTACCGGTCAAGAGTTTTAGAACACCTACTCATTCAAGGGTTTTTCTTTATTTTTTAATATTTTCTAGGTTGTAGAATAATAGTGAAGACATCAAAACTATGAAATAACACATATGGAATCATGTAGTAACCAAAAAAGTGTTAAACAAATTATTCAAATAGCCACCCTTTGCCTTGATGACAGCTTTGCACACTCTGACCGTCATTTCTCTTTGCTTATTTGAGCTGTTCTTGCCATAATATGGACTTGGTCTTTTACCAAATAGGGCTATCTTCTGTATACCACCCCTACCTTGTCACAACACAACTCATTGGCTCAAATGCATTAAGAAGGAAATAAATTCCACAAAGAAATTTTTAACAAGGCGCACCTGTTAATTGACTGCATTCCAGGTGACTACCTCATGAAGCTGGTTGAGAGAATGCCAAGATTGTGCAAAGCTGTCATCAAGGGTGGCTACTTTGAAGAATCTCAAATATAAAATATATTTTGATTTGTTTGACACTTTTTTGGTTACTACATCATTTCATATGTGTTATTTCATAGTTTTGATGTCTTCACACTTATTCTACAATGTAGAAAATAGTAAAAATAAAGAAAAACCCTGGAATGAGTAGGTGTGTCCAAACCTTTGACTGGTGCTGTATATATATACTCTTCAAAGATGCATATAACGTTGTGTAAAAGTATCATAAAGTCGAAAAGGTGTTGGATTACCCACAATCCTCAACACATGGCAAGTTGTTGCAAAAACAAAACATTCGTAAGTTGAGAGTAAATATTATGAAATTTGAGTAATTGAAAAACCCATCAGAGTCTATGCCGGGGTAAGGGGGGTGGATGGAGGTTCTACGAAGCTATATGGAATTGTTTTAAGAAGGTCATACCAAGGATCATTTTGCTATTTGATTTTGAATATTAAGACCCTTTGAAGTATCAAAACAATTATTTGATGTAAAAGTTGCCCATACAAACACATTGAATAACAGATAGTCCCCAAAAAATGTGAAAAGGTTCTGAAGTGTCTCTCCTTTAAAAAAAAAATGTTTTTGGCAATAAACAGTAAACATATATACTTCCATTCATTTTTTACACTGGTACCGGGGCAACTTCAGACGAGTCTTGTGAGGCCTGAGAAAAGCAACCAACATGTACATGTTCGTGAGAGTTTCACCTTTGGGCTACATACTAATATGACCCCTCTGTGCAAACGGTTCGGACGTTACAGACAGAAGTGGACACATCAGCATGACCGACTTCAGACGAGTTTCATGACACTTGTGAAGGTCGTAGAGCAAAACGGAGGACACCATTGTGATAGTCTCATCTTTCCATAGAGGGGTCATAATTGTTTGTAGGCCAATACTTTTTCGGGATTTTCGGGATGTCTCATGGTCTGACAAACACCACTCTAGCGGTGTCACCTTTCACCGCAGATGAGGAAGTGTGACATAGGTGGATGCGGTGTATTGAGACGCATCCAATGCTAATTAGAATTCCGCGGGGGCACGGACATCAACCTTAGTGGGTTTTCAACGCACGATATTAAATATGATTTACATTTTTGAATGTTGTGCTTTTTGAACACATAAAAATGAATCAAGGTATTCAAATATTCATGAATATGTGAAATCAGAAATCTGCATTTTTATGTGAAAATCATTTTTGGGAGGTAATATTTATTAAGCCCCTGAATGTTTTTTTTTACAGAATATTCATGCTTGTCCCCCATGGGACTCAAACCCACAACTCTGGCATTGCGAGAGCCATGTTCTACAAAATGAGCCTAACAGAATCATACTGGTATACCTTAAAATACAATACATCACCCTAGTCAGATTTGTTTGTGTTGGTCCGGTTGGCGTGTGATTGATATCAACACATCGGATCCACCCCTGGACGCACACACACACACACACACACACACACACACACACACACACACACACACACACACACACACACACACACACACACACACACACACACACACACACACACACACACACTCCCCCTGTCTAGAATGTTGAGAGTGTTGTCTCGGGGCGTACTGCATGCCTCATGATTTTGAAACTCTCCCCCTCAGCAAGCCATCGTGAATGACCTCTCTCCTCTCCTCCGCTCTCCTCCACTCCATCCTCACATCATCATCATCCCTCCGTTCTCTCATCTTCTTGTCATCTGTCCATTCTGTGGTGATGGCCATCACGTTGGGTGATTACGCAAGTCTCTAATGACTTGGAGCCCTCATGCTGCGCCTCATCTGTTCGAATGACCAGCCATTTACAAGGTTGGGGAAGGTCATTTACAGGGGACTGTTATTTCTTATTGTGTGTGTGTGTGTGTGTGTGTGTGTGTGTGTGTGTGTGTCTTTGTCTGCTTCTCTTTGTGTGTGTGTGTGTCTCTGTCTGTCTGTCTGTCTGTCTGTCTGTCTGCTTCTGTGTGTGTGTGTGTGTCTCTGTCTGTCCGTCTGAGTCTGTGTGTCTCTGTCTCTGTCTCTATGAGTGTGTTTTCGGAGGCGCCTTTAGCAGCTGCCAGTCAGTCATGCCGTCTGTCCGTCCGTCCGTCCGTCCGTCCGTCCGTCAAGCCCAGCTGAATGTCAGACAGCCACTCTCTGTGATAAAACCCTCAGGGCTGAGCTACAGCCTCCCCTCCCAGAGATGTGATTTAGGGAAGATGATGAAGATCAGAGTGCATCATTGACTCGTTAACTCCGCCATTAATGAAGATGTTCTACGCTCTCTTCCTCCCAGCCACACACACACACACACACACACACACACACACACACACACACACACACACACACACACACACACACACACACACACACACACACACACACACACACACACACACACACACACACACACACACACACAGACACACACACACACACACACACAGTTGAGAGAAGTCATTACTGCTTCTCTCCGCAGCCCAAGCTTATAGGACACTATTACCCAGACTGCATCATTAATCAACCTCTAAACACACCGTAGTTACCTCTCCACCGCGGCCTCAGAGGATAGTGAGCTGAAGGGGAGAATGGCATTGTGGGTAATTGCATAGAGATGCAAAATGTCTGACACACAAGTGTTGAAGAAATGTTTTTATTTTTTTATTTTTTTACGTTGAGAGCAATTCCCGCGGTGCTTTATAGTAACGAATTACAGGTTACCCAGTCGTCAGATAATGAGCCCAAAGACACATCTTAACTGCATAAGATTAGGTTCATGATATTAAACATCGGAATTGGAAAAACAATCTAACCCTTATGGAAAGTCACAATTTCACATTTCCACATTAAATCATTTGAAACCATGTGTTTTTGGAACACATCATATGAGATGATATGTCACATGTGGATTTTCACGTGATCACATAACCTTTCACATGTGAATAAAAATGTCCACGTCAGTCAAACAAAGTGAGTCGTTATGACACACAGTGCTTTCAATTTACACGCTTTGACTACATTGTGTATGTTTATACAGTACATATTAGTCAACATGTCCTTACCTGGGATTTGAACTCACAACCTCTTCGTTTACGGCATGCCGATCTTCCTGCTGGGCCTCCATGTCTGTGTCAACAACTGATTACACCTATTCCTATGCTTTGGACTCAGCTTTGTTAAAAATACACTCAAGAAAAATGATTTTATTTATCATAGTGATTCAGGAGTAATCTCCAAAAGAGGTTTTGATTGGATGCTTTGGTGTCTCTAGGGCAATTCAGACAGCTGACAGAGGATTTTTATAATGAAGAATGTGTTTGTTTTAATTGACTGTGTTTTGTGTCTTAATGTGTTTTTATTGTGTATATTGTGTATATTATGTTTTCCTATACTTGCCTATTGATGTGTTAGTTTTTGTATTGTGCAGGGCTCAAAATAGACTTTTATCTCAATATGACTTCCCTGTTAAAAAAAATTATAATAATCTTCGTTCACAGTGTTGCGATCTTTCCGGCTGTGTCAGTAACTGATTTCACCTAGAATTTCCTACACTTTAGACTTAAAAGTAAATCTCAGTTTTGCTAAAAATACACTCAAGAAAAAATGATTTGATTTATCATAGTGATTCAGGAATAACATTAAAACAGAATAATATGACTCACCAACATTAGACAACTATACAGAAAACCCTCAAATGACTGAAATAAGTAAATTAAATCACTGATGAGATAATAGTCAGATTAACTGACAGTACAGATTAGGTTTTTGCTACCGACTTTCTGGCGCAGCATAAAGATAAGAGTACCCCTAAATCCAGAGAATGTGAGTTCCAATCCCATGTGGGGTCTGCTGTTAGCTGAACACAGTACCACTTACTTTAAAAGCCCCATACCATGTCATTACTTTAAAAGCCCCATACCATGTCATTACTTTAAAGCCCCATACCATGTCATTACTTTACAAGCCCCATACCATGTCATTACTTTACAAGCCCCATACCATTTCATTACTTTGAAAGCCCCATACCATGTCATTAATTTAAAAGCCCCATACCATGTCATTACTTTACAAGCCCCATACCATGTCATTACTTTAAAAGCCCCATACCATGTCATTACTTTAAAAGCCCCATATAATTTCATTACTTTAAAAGCCCCATACCATGTCATTACGTTGAAAGCACCATACCATGTCATTACTTTACAAGCCCCATACCATGTCATTACTTTACAAGCCCCATACCATGTCATTACTTTACAAGCCCCATACCATGTCATTACTTTGAAAGCCCCATACCATTTCATTACTTTAAAAGCCCCATACCATGTCATTACTTTACAAGCCCCATACCATGTCATTACTTTACAAGCCCCATACCATGTCATTACTTTACAAGCCCCATACCATGTCATTACTTTGAAAGCCCCATACCATGTCATTACTTTAAAAGCCCCATACCATGTCATTACGTTGAAAGCACCATACCATGTCATTACTTTAAAAGCCCCATACCATGTCATTACTTTACAAGCCCCATACCATGTCATTACTTTACAAGCCCCATTCCATTTCATTACTTTACAAGCCCCATAACATGTCATTACTTTACAAGCCCCATACCATGTCATTACTTTACAAGCCCCATACCATGTCATTACTTTAAAAGCCCCATATCATTTCATTACGTTGAAAGCCCCATACCATGTCATTACTTTAAAAGCCCCATATCATGTCATTACTTTACAAACCACATACCATGTCATTACTTTACAAGCCCCATATCATGTCATTACTTTACCAACCCCATACCATGTCATTACTTTGAAAGCCCCATACCATGTCATTACTTTAAAAGCCCCATACTATGTCATTACTTTAAAAGCCCCATACCATTTCATTACTTTAAAAGCCCCATACCATGTCATTACTTTACAAGCCCCATACCATGTCATTACTTTACAAGCCCCATACCATGTCATTACTTTACAAGCCCCATACCATGTCATTACTTTAAAAGCCCCATACCATTTCATTACTCTAAAAGCCCCATACCATTTAATTACTTTGAAAGCCCCATACCATTTCATTTCTTTAAAAGCCCCATACCATTTCATTACTTTGAAAGCCCCACACCATTTCATTACTTTAAAAGCCCCATACCATTTCATTACTTTAAAAGCCCCATACCATTTCATTACTTTAAAAGCCCCATACCATTTCATTACTTTAAAAGCCCCATACCATTTCATTACTTTAAAAGCCCCGTACCATTTCATTACTTTGAAAGCCCCATACCATTTCATTACTTTACAAGCCCCATGCCATGTCATTACTTTACAAGCCCCATACCATGTCATTACTTTACAAGCCCCATACCATGTCATTACTTTACAAGCCCCATACCATGTCATTACTTTACAAGCCCCATACCATGTCATTACTTTACAAGCCCCATACCATGTCATTACTTTAAAAGCCCCATACCATTTCATTACTTTAAAAGCCCCACACCATTTCATTAATTTACTTGTTTTTTTTAAATGTTACATGTGAAGTGTTCCAAAAACAAGTTCACATGATTCACATGAAACTACACTGTTCACCATTGCTGTTAATTTTGGGGTACATTTTACAGTCATTTTACGGTATATTTCTACAATAATAGAATACTGTATTAGTGTTTTGCTATTTATTTACTGCCAGTTGCAATGCACTTGGGAACGTTTTGACCAGTCCTGCAAATGAACTTGGCATGCCTCATTTGCAATTGCATTTAAACTTATAGGATACTTTAGACGTGCTTATGGCACAAATATCATGTAATTTTATAGTAAGTTATCGGCTACTGAGTTGTGGTGAAAATAGTGGAAACAACTTGTATTGTATTTCTACAGCTGAGCTGTATTTCGCCTATAAATATACAACCACAAACTGTATTCAGGAGTACACAGAAATTACAGTTCTAATTCCAATTATTTTCAATGCTGGAAACATAGGAATTGGGTTTACTTTCTGAACTGATTGGAATTGAAATGGAATTGACCTCAACATTGGTTAGCATGGTTGGGACACAACCACACCAGCTTCCTGACGCATTGATGCTTTCCAGCCAATTGTGTCGAAAATGGGTTAATTACTCAAGGCTTTGATCAACAGTGTACACTAGTGGCACCTGCTGGACAAAAGAATTTAGAGCAGCCAAATTATTATAGATGACGTCCCACACCCCATAGCGTGTGCGCAGCGTAGCCTTTTTTTATCTTCTACCAAACCAATACCAAACCAATCAGGTGGTTGTTCAACGAAATGAAGCTTCGGACGTCATGTTACCACGTGCTTCTGATAAAGTCATACAGGCATCGGCACACTGCTTCGAAGTAAACTGCTTAGCGATTTTGATGCATGCCTCAGAGCTCCGGCATCAGACATGACATCACTAGCTATAGTATGCTGCCAATGAGCAAGTGAAGTGCATGAGTTATTAACAACACAGTAGGTTACTGGTAAGGATTGCTAATGGCAGAGAGTGCCCTGTAGCTTACTGGCAACATTTTGCCAATAAGTTACTGTTACAGCAACTTGCTGATAAGTAGTTTCCAGTTACAGAATGACAACTTCACAGCAACATCTTGCAACAGGTTAAGATAAAGTTAGTGGAAACTGCACAACAACCACTTTACAGTGCATTTAATTAGTGATATACGCCCTCACAACATTTATAGAACAGACCATGTCAAAGGAAGTGCTCGACTGTCATTAGCATAACCATCAAACACTTATATTGCTACAACACTTCCACTGACGGTTGGCAGAAATACACATTACATTTGACACGCCCCCAATTATGCTAATGCACCCCACAAGTACCTTGCCCCCACCTATCAAAGGGCAGTGACGATCGTACCTTATACACAAAATATTAGGAGGAATAGGAGGAGATTCAGGTAGCTAGCCACCAAGAGGTTGAGAGTTCAAATCCCAAGTGAGGTTGAGTCCCAAGTAATCAACATACTAAGCAATTAGCAAAAATGTTGGTTATTTTTCAGTTTTTAAACAATTATTTGAATTATATTTTGTTTATATTTTTTTCTGAGCTCAACATGCACATTGCACTGCAGTTTCTCTAGAGATAAATCAGATCATGCCTGAACTGTGCGATATAGCAGAGATTTGTCGTTTCCAACAGGCCAATGTTCTACATAGTTTAGCACAGAAAATGTGCTAATTAACTACAAAAACCATAGTCCATAGTGCGGCTACTTCTCCGGTCTGTGTATCTTTTACGCCTGCTACATAAGGGTAGGAGGGGATACATAGAGAGCAGTTTTTTCGTGAGGTATCTCTACCTGAATATACATTATCTAAGTGATTGATATAAAAGTCATAAAAGTATACCTTATTTACTTTGAAGAACTACTAAAATAGTGATTTGTCAGACAGCATAGGCAGCAGCTCTATAGAGATGAGATGATGACTTGGAATGAAAGAATAAAGTCATCAAATAAAACAAAGTAATAAACACAACAACTGAAATGTTTTATTAAAGTAAAGTAATATGAATAAATGATGGTTAATAAGTGATAAGCAGTAATGGGCAGTCACTACCATCATGGGACTGTTATTAATTGGTTTACTCTTTGTTGTTACAGCATCAACCCACATAATGCATAGTGCATTTAATGTTTAAAAAAAATACGAAATCGAACATGTGATTATTTTTTAATAATCGAACCGAAACCGAAGCTAAACCTCAAAAAGCACTAATCACTCAGCACTACAGCATACAGCAGCATACTGTCCTTTACCACCTTAATTTAGCAGTAAAAATACAGAACGTTTTGTGTTTTTATAGTATTTTCACCGCACCGAGACAAAAAACCTCCAGGGGACCATGACTGTTTAAATTGAATAACTGTCAATTATGCCTTTTAAAGAAAAATATTGTAAATGTTATTTGAAACCTGGGCTTTCGCATGTGCTCAAATGTTGTCACGTGTAGTGTCATGTTCTCACATGCTGAGATTTTGCATCCCCATGTTGTCACATTTATTTCACATGGCATCATGCGATAATGTGCTCACTTGGACACAATACCAGGACACTCCATAATTACACAGCAGACAGGACTGTAACCACAATACCAGGACACTCCATAATCACACAACAAACAGGACTGTAACCACAATACCAGGACACTCCATAATTACACAGCAGACAGGACTGTAACCACAATACCAGGACACTCCATAATTACACAGCAGACAGGACTGTAACCACAATACCAGGACACTCCATAATTACACAACAAACAGGACTGTAACCACAATACCAGGACACTCCATAATTACACAGCAGACAGGACTGTAACCACAATACCAGGACACTCCATAATTACACAGCAGACAGGACTGTAACCACAATACCAGGACACTCCATAATTACACAACAAACAGGACTGTAACCACAATACCAGGACACTCCATAATTACACAGCAGACAGGACTGTAACCACAATACCAGGACACTCCATAATCACACAACAAACAGGACTGTAACCACAATACCAGGACACTCCATAATTACACAGCAGACAGGACTGTAACCACAATACCAGGACACTCCATAATTACACAACAAACAGGACTGTAACCACAATACCAGGACACTCCATAATTACACAGTAGATAGAGCTGTAACCACAATACCAGGACACTCCATAATTACACAGCAGACAGGACTGTAACCACAATACCAGGACACTCCATAATTACACAGTAGATAGAGCTGTAACCACAATACCAGGACACTCCATAATTACACAACAAACAGGACTGTAACCACAATACCAGGACACTCCATAATTACACAACAAACAGGACTGTAACCACAATACCAGGACACTCCATAATTACACAGCAGACAGGACTGTAACCACAATACCAGGACACTCCATAATTACACAGCAGACAGGACTGTAACCACAATACCAGGACACTCCATAATTACACAGCAGACAGGACTGTAACCACAATACCAGGACACTCCATAATTACACAACAAACAGGACTGTAACCACAATACCAGGACACTCCATAATTACACAGCAGACAGGACTGTAACCACAATACCAGGACACTCCATAATTACACAGCAGACAGGACTGTAACCACAATACCAGGACACTCCATAATTACACAGCAGACAGGACTGTAACCACAATGCCAGGACATCCATAGAGTTTGATGGTAAAATCGCAGCCGGGTGTTGTAGAAATATGATCAGCCCAAAGCCACATGGTGCCTGATGCTAGGATTGCACCGCCGAGGTCGATGGTGCCTGATGCTAGGATTGCACCGCCGAGGTCCTGTGTCACAGTTAATACCTGGGCTAGGGCTGCTGAATGACACACTGGGATAATGTTGAGTGGATAATGCTGAATGTTACAGGGATAACGTATATCGGGATGATGTGATGAGGACGATAAATGTAAATGTTTCAGATTTATCTAGGAACAATATAAGATATCCTTGTTAATGTTAATATTATGCATATACAATGACCCGAACTGTCTAACAGTTTATGACTAAAGGAATGCAGTGAAATCTAGAAATAGCAAACTCTTGTATTTTACAAATGGCTGACTTGTTATCTTGATTAGATTCATTTGTCACAACTTTATCGACAACAGTCCCGTTTGGTTGTCATCATAGAGGCACAGAGGTATTATCCAATATGGCGCCATTCAGAGAGAGTCTGATCAATAAGCTATTACTCTCGGCCTACAGGGAGTTGTATGGCTTAGCAGCCACTGTTTCAATCCAAACCACGTCTCCATGTTCCGCTAATTCAATTAAATACAGCCTGCTAGTCCACATCTTGGGAATTTGGGAGTTGGAATTGCAAATAAAGGTATAGTTGTATCGAGAGCGGACCACTTGGATTTATAATGTGCTTGTGTTGTCACAAAACTATTTGGTTTTAATCAGCTGTTAAGGCCATTAGGACAGGGCTGGTAAGAGTGCAAGGTAAACAAACAAACAATTAATATTTTATTGACTGTTTTGATCGGAATGACTGATTATTTATTGGAAACAGTCTCAAAGATGTTGACGTTTTGGTGGCGTGAAGATGTCAAACTGGAGATTTTGATCTCACCATTGAATAGACGAGCTCAGTAAGTAATTTAGAAAGCTGCTGCTGTGTCACCGTACAGAGCAGACAGTTGGCTGCTGTTCCCCTTCACCTTTCTGAAAAGCACCTCACTCTCTCTCTCTCTTGCTCTCTCGCTCTCTCTCCCCCCTCTCCCCCACATCTCTCTCTCTCTCTCTCTCTCTCTCTCTCTCTCTCGCTCTCTCTCTCTCTCTCTCTCTCTCTCTCTCTCTCTCTCTCTCTCTCTCTCTCGCGCTCTCTCTCTCTCTCTCTCTCTCTCTGTCTCTCTGTCTATCACTCTCTGTCTCCCCCACATCTCTCCGTCTCTGTCTCTCTGTCTCTCTCTCTCTCTCTGACACACTCCATCACTCAACCCTCAGTCTCTGATCTCTGATCCATGACTCAGACAAAATAAAATGTCACACTTTTTCCAAAGGATATTAACTGGTTGCCCAGTAGATAGGGAGGATGCCATTCCTGCAGTCTGTATTTACCTCTGTAGTAGGTGGATGGTTGCACACCGGTCAATCAGAAATTAAGTTTGGTTCCTCCCAAGGTTTCTTCCTTCCTGATGTTTTTCTTTTTCCACTGTTGCCTTAGCTTGAATTTTGGGAGTTTTAGTCCTGGGCTGACATTAAGCACTTGGTGTAAAAATGTAACACAAATTAAAAGATACAATCTTAATTATAGATTGAGATGTATCCCAACAACCCAATCACCAGGCCTTCAAAAATACTTTCCAGTCGAGTCAACTGAGTGACGTGAGCTATCAGGACAGTCAAGAATGCTTTCACGCCTTTGTATAGCTGATACGGCGGCCATATTGCCTTGCCACTCTTATAGGCTTTAGTTCTCTCCGTCAGCAGTATTGGAGTGTTCCCAGTGTCTGAGACCGGTATCTGTCAGCACAACTACAGCTCTATACCGGCTGTTTCTAACTCAGAATGGGCCTGAAGTGCACTAGTCAGCGCATTAAGGCAGAGAAGCTTAATATTACAAGGAAGCAAACTGGATCTGCAAAATATATTCTGACACTCTTGGAAGGCCACTGGAGCAGCAGGGGTAGCCTTGTGGTTGAGAGCATTGGGCCAGTAACCGAAACAAAAAAAATCTGGCAATGTGCCCTTGAGCAAGGCACTTAAACCTAATTGCTCCTGTATGTAGCTCTGGATAAGAGCGTCTGCTAAATGACTAAAATGTAAAATGCAACTTGAGGTTCAATAAAAATGGTTTCTTTGTTATGATTTTCTTGTGTGGCTTAGTGTCTTTGATAAAGCCATGGTAATGACCAGCACACATTGTGTTGCTCAAATTGATGCCCTTACAGTGTGTGTGTGTGTTTGTGTGTGTGTCTCTTTCCTTGCTTGGCAGGGATTCTAATTACCTCCAATCACAATGCATCGTCTTCACATTCCTCAGCAAGGTCACAGAGGAGTGTGTCAGCTCACTTACCATCTCACCCTTCAGAAAGACACACCGCTCCTTCCCTGATACCAACATCACATCCCGCAGCTCTTAGACAGGTAATGACTGAGCCAAGTCACCCTGGATTAGACAAGTCAATAACGTCATCGATCATCTATCTCAAGGAGACAATGCATTCTCAATTAGCCTTTATCTTGATTGGTTTGAATGGGAATGTCACTTTTACTTACTATAAATCTAGAATGAAGGGGAAATCTGAGTGATGGACAAGGTGGTCTGGGGAGAAAAGATACACTTAGTCTTTGATGGCTGGCTATAGGCCGGGGACACCTTGTTGGATCCTGACAGGGTAAGTCATCAAAATTAAATCAATTTAAGCGCTTAGAATATTTCACGTTGGATGTCGCATTGACTTTCTTCCACAGCAAAAGGCTGATATGCCGTGTTCAAAACAACTGGGAACTCGGAAATCTCCAACTTCCGACTTCAGTGCGTTCAAGAAAACTGGGAACTTTGAAAAAAAAACAGCTCCGACTGTAAAAAATATTTTTTGAACTGTCATCCAACTCGGAATTCCAAGTCAGGAACTCTGGCCTCCTTCAGACTTTCCAACCCCAAGATCACTGACTTCATGATTTGACCTCGTATTTTTCAGAGTTCCCCCCTAGAGTTGATTGACACACCCGTCATTTTGAATATTGAATAACTCCCTGTGTGTTCATGCTAGAGGCTTACCGTTTCTTGTTGCCATGGCTGCAGCTCAATCCCCTCTTTCCACTGTTTGTGCCTATTCCATAACATGGGGCTTGTAAAAGCGATCTTTTTCTACACGAGAGGATCCGGACAAGAAAATCATAAAGAAATTGTCTGTAAAACCCAAACCGTTTGAGGTACAAACTAATAAGTCACCACCATCGAAAGATGAGACTCTCGTGAACTTGTTTTACGACATCCATAAGCTTTACGGCAGTCCTCTGAACTCTCTGTCACGGACGTCGTGAGGTCTTCTCACAAAACCAAATGTCCAGACCGAAGCTACAAAGTAATATGTCACCAATATGGAAACGTTTCTCTGGTTGACTTACCTGTGAGGTGGAACAAGGTGGGAAGGTCTTGACCGACTGAGGGGTGGAGCATGGCGTCTTCAGCGAAAAGACAAACAGTTGGAAAGGGAGTAAGCCCCGATGATTACATTTTACATTTACCAGACGCTCTTATCCAGAGCGACTTACAGTTAGTGAATACATATTTATTTATATTTTTTATACTGGCCACCCATGGGAATCAAACCCACAACCCTGGTGTTGCAAACGCCATGCTCTATCAACTGAGCTACATCCCTGCCGGCCATTCCCATTCCCTCCCCTACCCTGAGCGAATTGTGCCCCGCCCATGAGTCTCCCGGTCGCGGCCGGCTGCAACAGAGCCTGGATTCGAACCAGGATCTCTAGTGGCACAGTTAGCACTGCGATGCAGTGCCTTAGACCACTGCCCCACTCAGGAGACAGATAGTGAGGATAACAGCTCGGATGAGGGATCGGAAGACAATGGTGATTCAGGAGAGGAGGACAGCGGATCAGAAGAGGAGAGCAATGAAGAGGTCAAGGCCGAGGATAGAATAGACGCCGGAAGGGAAAGGAGGGGGAAAATGGAGTCCTTAGAGAAGGCAAAAAACAGATATAGGTTTGGAGAAATGCAGTATTATCATAAGGAGACGTATACTTGGATGAATGAGGAGGAATGGAGGGAAAAAGAGAGGCAGAGGAGGTCTAAGAGAGAGATGGAGGAAGACTGTGAGTTTGAGTCAGTTTAAAATGGCGGGGAAAAGGGAGAAGGTTTGTTAAAGAAGAGTGGTAGGAAATGTAAGCAAAGTGAGCTGAAGACAGGAGGAGAAATGGAAGTGAATGAGGGTGCTGTATCCACCTCCCGAGTGGCGCAGTGGTCTAAGGCGCTGCATCGCAGTGCTAGCTGTGCCACTAGAGATCCTGGTTTGAATCCAGGCTCTGTCGTAGCCGGCCGCGACCGGGAGACCCATTGGGCGGCGCACAATTGGCCCAGCGTCGTCCAGGGTAGGGGAGGGAATAGCCGGCAGAGATGTAGCTCAGTTGGTAGAGCATGGCGTTTGCAACGCCAGGGTTGTGGGTTCGATTCCCAAGGGAATTATACAAAAATAATGTATGCACTCACCTACTGTAAATCGCTCTGGATTAGAGCGTCCGCTAAATTACTGAAATGTAAATGTATCGGAGGTGGAAGGTGTGGTGAAGTGCTCAAGGATTGCACAGTGGGTCAGGATAAACATGAGTCTGTGACAGTAGGAGTGAAGTTTGTGGAAAAAATGTATCCTTGCCCTTTGGCTGATCCATTTGTGGTTTCAAGATGTGTGAAAAGAGCGTTGGGTAAAGTGGAATCGGTGAGGGTAACCAGAAGTGGTCTAGTGATAATTGTTTGTGTTTCTGTTGGGCAGAGGGAAAAGGCGCTCAGAGTTAAACAAATGGGGGAAAGAATTGTGAATTGTTCTTAAGAAAAGGGTGTCATTGAGAGGAGTGATTACTGGAGTAGCAGTGAATGTAAAAGTTGACCAACTGAAGGAGATGGTGCGATGTAAACAGTGTGGCGAGAGTGGGGAAACAGAAGAGTCATTGTCTGTTCTTCTGAGTTTTGAAGTTGAGTCTTTGCCTGAGAAAGTGAGGTTAGGATATATAAGTTATCCAGTGCGAGCATATGTGCCAAATACCTTAAGATGTTACAGGTGTCAAACTTATGAGCATGTGGCAGCAGTGGGTAGGAGGGAGATTCCAAGGTGTGAGAAGTGTGCAGAAGGGCATGAGACTAAGGAGTGTGAAGCAGTGGGGAAAGTGGTGGTATGTGCTAATTGTAGGGGTGGCCATGGGGCTGGGGATCAGACATGTCCAGTGCGAGAGAAGCAGGTTAAGGTATCCAGGGTAAGAGTAGAGAAGAAGTTGTCATATGCGGAGGCAATGAAGAAAGTAGAGGAAGATGGGTCAAGGGGGAGGGATCCTGAGAGAAATGGTGTGAGTAGTAGAGATGTACCAGTACAGAGGAATAAACCAAAAAGTGATATATGGTTCAGCAAGATTGGATTTATAGCAATGGTTATTCATTGTACTGCAGGGATGGAACGGAAAATCTAAGAAAATTGAGGTGGTGTTGGCAGCTGCAGAGAGATATTTGGGTGTGCGAGACTTGACAGCAGAAGAGTTACAGGGAGCGTTAAGTGGTGATGTCCCATCAATTCAGGTTGAGGGCATGAGGTAGGAGTGAGTGTATTTAAACAGTGGAGAATGGTGGGGTTAATTATTAGCTGTAGTGTTGAAGGTGTGAGTGTAGTGTTAGATGGTAGGATATTTGTTTGCTTTGTTTTATTTTATTTTTCAAGGAAAGGTAAGGGAGATGTACTCCAGTCTGGTTGGTGGCGGTAATGCAACACATTGGATGCCAACCGCCGTTAAACCTCATTGAAGAAGAAGAAGAATGGAAACGTGAGTCTCTCACGAACACGAAGGCGTCGGTTGTTCTGCTCTAAGACACACACAAGCTCCAGGGGAGTCGTCTGAAGGTAACCCAATACCTGGCTGTAAAAATGGCACACAGTGAACAGGGGGTAAAACGTGCAGTGAATAACGTGACCAAATATGGGTCTAATATATATATATTATAATTTTTTAACCCCTGATCTTTCTTATATCTCTCAGATATAGGACAGCCACTTCAAAACCTTAATCCTTATGATTTAATTTCTGACTGTCTGTTTTGCCATGTACAAATGTTTTATTCAATGCGTTTCCATGAGGTATAGCAGTAACGGCCAAATTCAATGTTTCATCAATTAATTGTTTTATATATTATTTTATACCTACAGGGGTCCTAGAATTCAAAATCAAATGGCTAAATGATCCATTTTATGACCGTCTGAAAACAAGTCCATATGTTAGCGTAGTAGACATTGCGATCTAAGGGCCTTGTGCAGACTAGATGTAAGTATATTGACGTGTTTTGATGTGAGCGAAATATTTTTAAAGGGCTGTTTTACCCAATCAGGAATGGGAATTTGAGATGGAGAGCGAAAGTGAGAGAGATAGAGAATGACAGACAGACAGACAGACAGACAGACAGACAGACAGACAGACAGACAGACATGAAAAGAGAAAAGATGGGGACTGAGGGGCAGAGAGTGATGGAGTGTCTGATGAAATATAGCTCAGGACAGGTGAAGTCTCTGAAGATAGAATTTAACAGCTAGGTGGCTGGACCGAAAGCCGATCCTGTCTGATATGTGAACGATAATCACATCACTGTAGAAATTGTGCCACATCTGGCTGGCTGCTGTTCTGAGAATGAGACAGGCTCTACTGACTGTGTGTTCTAGTATCTGTGTGTTCTATTGACTGTGTGTTCTACTGACTGTGTGTTCTAGTATCTGTGTGTTCTATTGACTGGGTGTTCTATTGACTATGTGTTCTACTGACTGTGCGTTCTATTGACTGTGTGTTCTAAAGACTGTGTGTTCTATTGACTGTGTGTTCTAAAGACTGTGTGTTCTATTGACTGTGTGTTCTACTGACTGTGTGTTCTATTGACTGTGTGTTCTATTGACTGTGTGTTCTACTGACTGTGTGTTCTATTGACTGTGTGTTCTATTGACTGTGTGTTCTACTGACTGTGTGTTCTATTGACTGTGTGTTCTATTGACTGTGTGTTCTACTGACTGTGTGTTCTATTGACTGTGTGTTCTATTGACTGTGTGTTCTACTGAGTGTGTGTTCTAGTATCTGTGTGTTCTATTGACTGTGTGTTCTAGTATATATGTGTTCTATTGACTGTGTGTTCTATTGACTGTGTGTTCTACTGACTGTGTGATCTATTGACTGTGTGTTCTAGTATCTGTGTGTTCTATTGACTGTGTGTTCTATTGACTGTGTGTTCTACTGACTGTGTGTTCTAGTATCTGTGTGTTCCATTGACTGTGTGTTCTATTGACTGTGTGTTCTAGTATCTGTGTGTTCTATTGACTGTGTGTTCTATTGAATGTGTTTTCTATTGACTGTGTGTTCTAGTATATGTGTGTTCTATTGACTGTGTGTTCTATTGACTGTGTGTTCTACTGACTGTGTGTTCTAGTATCTGTGTGTTCTATTGACTGTGTGTTCTATTGACTGTGTGTTCTACTGACTGTGTGTTCTATTGACTGTGTGTCCTAGTATCTGTGTGTTCTATTGACTGTGTTTTCTATTGACTGTGTGTTCTAGTATCTGTGTGTTCTATTGACTGTGTGTTCTATTGACTGTGTGTTCTAGTATCTGTGTGTTCTGTTGACTGTGTGTTCTATTGACTGTGTGTTCTACTGACTGTGTGTTCTATTGACTGTGTGTTCTAGTATCTGTGTGTTCTATTGACTGTGTGTTCTATTGACTGTGTGTTCTACTGACTGTGTGTTCTATTGACTTTGTGTCCTAGTATCTGTGTGTTCTATTGACTGTGTTTTCTATTGACTGTGTGTTCTAGTATCTGTGTGTTCTATTGACTGTGTGTTCTATTGACTGTGTGTTCTATTGACTGTGTTTTCTATTGACTGTGTGTTCTAGTATCTGTGTGTTCTTTTGACTGTGTGTTCTAGTATCTGTGTGTTCTATTGACTGTGTGTTCTAGTATCTGTGTGTTCTAGTATCTGTGTGATCTAATGACTCTGTGTTCTATTGACTGTGTGTTCTATTGACTGTGTGTTCTATTGACTGTGTGTTCTAGTATCTGTGTGTTCTTTTGACTGTGTGTTCTAGTATCTGTGTGTTCTATTGACTGTGTGTTCTAGTATCTGTGTGTTCTAGTATCTGTGTGTTCTAATGACTCTGTGTTCTATTGACTGTGTGTTCTATTGACTGTGTGTTCTACTGACTGTGTGTTCTATTGACTGTGTGTTCTATTGAATGTGTGTTCTAGTATCTGTGTGTTCTATTGACTGTGTGTTCTATTGACTGTGTGTTCTACTGACTGTGTGTTCTAGTATCTGTGTGTTCTATTGACTGTGTGTTCTATTGACTGTGTGTTCTACTGACTGTGTCTTCTATTGACTGTGTGTCCTAGTATCTGTGTGTTCTATTGACTGTGTTTTCTATTGACTGTGTGGTCTAGTATCTGTGTGTTCTATTGACTGTGTGTTCTATTGACTGTGTGTTCTACTGACTGTGTGTTCTATTGACTGTGTGTCCTAGTATCTGTGTGTTCTATTGACTGTGATTTCTATTGACTGTGTGTTCTAGTATCTGTTTGTTCTTTTGACTGTGTGTTCTAGTATCTGTGTGTTCTATTGACTGTGTGTTCTAGTATCTGTGTGTTCTAGTATCTGTGTGTTCTAATGACTCTGTGTTCTATTGACTGTGTGTTCTATTGACTGTGTGTTCTACTGACTGTGTGTTCTATTGACTGTGTGTTCTATTGGCTGTGTGTTCTAGTATCTGTGTGTTCTATTGACTGTGTTTTGTAGTATCTGTGTGTTCTAGTATCTGTGTGTTATAATGACTGTGTGTTCTATTGACTGTGTGTTCTATTGACTGTGTGTTCTACTGACTGTGTGTTCTATTGACTGTGTGTCCTAGTATCTGTGTGTTATATTGACTGTGTGTTCTATTGACTGTGTGTTCTAGTATCTGTGTGTTCTATTGACTGTGTGTTCTAGTATCTGTGTGTTCTATTGACTGTGTGTTCTAGTATCTGTGTGTTCTAGTATCTGTGTGTTATAATGACTGTGTGTTCTATTGACTGTGTGTTCTATTGACTGTGTGTTCTATTGACTGTGTGTTCTACTGACTGTGTGTTCTATTGACTGTGTGTTCTATTATCTGTGTGTTCTATTGACTGTGTGTTCTAGTATCTGTGTGTTCTATTGACTGATTGTTCTAGTATCTGTGTGTTCTATTGACTGTGTGTTCTAGTATCTGTGTATTCTATTGACTGTGTGTTCTAGTATCTGTGTGTTCTATTGACTGTGTGTTCTAGTGTCTTTGTGTTCTAGTATCTGTGTGTTATAATGACTGTGTGTTCTATTGACTGTGTGTTCTACTGACTGTGTGTTCTATTGACTGTGTGTTCTATTGAATGTGTGTTCTATTGACTGTGTGTTCTATTGACTGTGTGTTCTACTGACTGTGTGTTCTATTGACTTTGTGTTCTAGTATCTGTGTGTTCTATTGACTGTGTGTTCTAGTATCTGTGTGTTCTAGTATCTGTGTGTTATAATGACTGTGTGTTCTATTGACTGTGTGTTCTATTAACTGTTTGTTCTACTGACTGTGTGTCCTAGTATCTGTGTGTTCTATTGACTGTGTTTTCTATTGACTGTGTGTTCTAGTTTCTGTGTGTTCTATTGACTGTGTGTTCTATTGACTGTGTGTTCTAGTATCTGTGTGTTCTATTGACTGTGTGTTCTACTGACTGTGTGTTCTAGTATCTGTGTGTTCTATTGACTGTGTGTTCTATTGACTGTGTGTTCTACTGACTGTGTGTTCTATTGACTGTGTGTCCTAGTATCTGTGTGTTCTATTGACTGTGTTTTCTATTGACTGTGTGGTCTAGTATCTGTGTGTTCTATTGACTGTGTGTTCTATTGACTGTGTGTTCTACTGACTGTGTGTTCTATTGACTGTGTGTCCTAGTATCTGTGTGTTCTATTGACTGAGATTTCTATTGACTGTGTGTTCTAGTATCTTTGTGTTCTTTTGACTGTGTGTTCTAGTATCTGTGTGTTCTATTGACTGTGTGTTCTAGTATCTGTGTGTTCTAGTATCTGTGTGTTCTAATGACTCTGTGTTCTATTGACTGTGTGTTCTATTGACTGTGTGTTCTACTGACTGTGTGTTCTATTGACTGTGTGTTCTATTGACTGTGTGTTCTAGTATCTGTGTGTTCTATTGACTGTGTTTTGTAGTATCTGTGTGTTCTAGTATCTGTGTGTTATAATGACTGTGTGTTCTATTGACTGTGTGTTCTATTGACTGTGTGTTCTACTGACTGTGTGTTCTATTGACTGTGTGTCCTAGTATCTGTGTGTTATATTGACTGTGTGTTCTATTGACTGTGTGTTCTAGTATCTGTGTGTTCTATTGACTGTGTGTTCTAGTATCTGTGTGTTCTATTGACTGTGTGTTCTAGTATCTGTGTGTTCTAGTATCTGTGTGTTATAATGACTGTGTGTTCTATTGACTGTGTGTTCTATTGACTGTGTGTTCTATTGACTGTGTGTTCTACTGACTGTGTGTTCTATTGACTGTGTGTTCTATTATCTGTGTGTTCTATTGACTGTGTGTTCTAGTATCTGTGTGTTCTATTGACTGATTGTTCTAGTATCTGTGTGTTCTATTGACTGTGTGTTCTAGTATCTGTGTGTTCTTTTGACTGTGTGTTCTAGTATCTGTGTGTTCTATTGATTGTGTGTTCTAGTATCTGTGTGTTCTAGTATCTGTGTGATCTAATGACTCTGTGTTCTATTGACTGTGTGTTCTATTGACTGTGTGTTCTATTGACTGTGTGTTCTAGTATCTGTGTGTTCTTTTGACTGTGTGTTCTAGTATCTGTGTTTTCTATTGACTGTGTGTTCTAGTATCTGTGTGTTCTATTGACTGTGTGTTCTATTGACTGTGTGTTCTACTGACTGTGTGTTCTAGTATCTGTGTGTTCTATTGACTGTGTGTTCTATTGACTGTGTGTTTTACTGACTGTGTGTTCTATTGACTGTGGGTCCTAGTATCTGTGTGTTCTATTGACTGTCTTTTCTATTGACTGTGTGGTCTAGTATCTGTGTGTTCTATTGACTGTGTGTTCTATTGACTGTGTGTTCAACTGACTGTGTGTTCTATTGACTGTGTGTCCTAGTATCTGTGTGTTCTATTGACTGTGATTTCTATTGACTGTGTGTTCTAGTATCTGTGTGTTCTTTTGACTGTGTGTTCTAGTATCTGTGTTTTCTATTGACTGTGTGTTCTAGTATCTGTGTGTTCTAGTATCTGTGTGTTCTAATGACTCTGTGTTCTATTGACTGTGTGTTCTATTGACTGTGTGTTCTACTGACTGTGTGTTCTATTGACTGTGTGTTCTATTGACTGTGTGTTCTAGTATCTTTGTGTTGTATTGACTGTGTTTGGTAGTATCTGTGTGTTCTAGTATCTGTGTGTTATAATGACTGTGTGTTCTATTGACTGTTTGTTCTATTGACTGTGTGTTCTACTGACTGTGTGTTCTATTGACTGTGTGTCCTAGTATCTGTGTGTTATATTGACTGTGTGTTCTAGTATCTGTGTGTTCTATTGACTGTGTGTTCTAGTATCTGTGTGTTCTAGTATCTGTGTGTTATAATGACTGTGTGTTCTATTGACTGTGTGTTCTATTGACTGTTTGTTCTACTGACTGTGTGTCCTAGTATCTGTGTGTTCTATTGACTGTGTTTTCTATTGACTGTGTGTTCTAGTTTCTGTGTGTTCTATTGACTGTGTGTTCTATTGACTGTGTGTTCTAGTATCTGTGTGTTCTATTGACTGTGTGTTCTATTGACTGTGTGTTCTACTGACTGTGTGTTCTATTGACTGTGTGTTCTAGTATCTGTGTGTTCTATTGACTGTGTGTTCTATTGACTGTGTGTTCTACTGACTGTGTGTTCTAGTATCTGTGTGTTCCATTGACTGTGTGTTCTATTGACTGTGTGTTCTAGTATCTGTGTGTTCTATTGACTGTGTGTTCTATTGAATGTGTGTTCTAGTATCTGTGTGTTCTATTGGCAGTGTGTTCTATTGACTGTGTTTTCTATTGACTGTGTGTTCTAGTATCTGTGTGTTCTATTGACTGTGTGTTCTATTGACTGTGTGTTCTACTGACTGTGTGTTCTAGTATCTGTGTGTTCTATTGACTGTGTGTTCTATTGACTGTGTGTTCTACTGACTGTGTGTTCTATTGACTTTGTGTCCTAGTATCTGTGTGTTCTATTGACTGTGTTTTCTATTGACTGTGTGTTCTAGTATCTGTGTGTTCTATTGACTGTGTGTTCTATTGACTGTGTGTTCTATTGACTGTGTGTTCTAGTATCTGTGTGTTCTTTTGACTGTGTGTTCTAGTATCTGTGTGTTCTATTGACTGTGTGTTCTAGTATCTGTGTGTTCTAGTATCTGTGTGTTCTAATGACTCTGTGTTCTATTGACTGTGTGTTCTATTGACTGTGTATTCTACTGACTGTGTGTCCTAGTATCTGTGTGTTATATTGACTGTGTGTTCTATTGACTGTGTGTTCTAGTATCTGTGTGTTCTATTGACTGTGTGTTCTATTATCTGTGTGTTCTATTGACTGTGTTTTCTAGTATCTGTGTGTTCTAGTATCTGTGTGTTATAATGACTGTGTGTTCTATTGACTGTGTGTTCTATTGACTGTGTGTTCTACTGACTGTGTGTTCTATTGACTGTGTGTCCTAGTATCTGTGTGTTATATTGACTGTGTGTTCTATTGAATGTGTGTTCTAGTATCTGTGTGTTCTATTGACTGTGTGTTCTAGTATCTTTGTGTTCTATTGACTGTGTGTTCTAGTATCTGTGTGTTCTAGTATCTGTGTGTTATAATGACTGTGTGTTCTATTGACTGTGTGTTCTATTGACTGTGTGTTCTATTGACTGTGTGTTCTATTGACTGTGTGTTCTACTGACTGTGTGTTCTATTATCTGTGTGTTCTATTGACTGTGTTTTCTAGTATCTGTGTGTTCTATTGACTGATTGTTCTAGTATCTTTGTGTTCTATTGACTGTGTGTTCTAGTATCTGTGTGTTCTATTGACTGTGTGTTCTAGTATCTGTGTGTTCTATTGACTGTGTGTTCTAGTGTCTTTGTGTTCTAGTATCTGTGTGTTATAATGACTGTGTGTTCTATTGACTGTGTGTTCTACTGACTGTGTGTTCTATTGACTGTGTGTTCTATTGAATGTGTGTTCTATTGACTGTGTGTTCTATTGACTGTGTGTTCTACTGACTGTGTGTTCTATTGACTTTGTGTTCTAGTATCTGTGTGTTCTATTGACTGTGTGTTCTAGTATCTGTGTGTTCTAGTATCTGTGTGTTATAATGACTGTGTGTTCTATTGACTGTGTGTTCTATTGACTGTTTGTTCTACTGACTGTGAGTCCTAGTATCTGTGTGTTCTATTGACTGTGTTTTCTATTGACTGTGTATTCTAGTTTCTGTGTGTTCTATTGACTGTGTGTCCTAGTATCTGTGTGTTCTATTGACTGTGTTTTCTATTGACTGTGTGTTCTAGTTTCTGTGTGTTCTATTGACTGTGTGTTCTATTGACTGTGTGTTCTAGTATCTGTGTGTTCTATTGACTGTGTGTTCTATTGACTGTGTGTTCTACTGACTGTGTGTTCTATTGACTGTGTGTTCTAGTATCTGTGTGTTCTATTGACTGTGTGTTCTATTGACTGTGTGTTCTACTGACTGTGTGTTCTAGTATCTGTGTGTTCCATTGACTGTGTGTTCTATTGACTGTGTGTTCTAGTATCTGTGTGTTCTATTGAATGTGTGTTCTAGTATCTGTGTGTTCTATTGGCAGTGTGTTCTATTGACTGTGTTTTCTATTGACTGTGTGTTCTAGTATCTGTGTGTTCTATTGACTGTGTGTTCTATTGACTGTGTGTTCTACTGACTGTGTGTTCTAGTATCTGTGTGTTCTATTGACTGTGTGTTCTACTGACTGTGTGTTCTAGTATCTGTGTGTTCTATTGACTGTGTGTTCTATTGACTGTGTGTTCTACTGACTGTGTGTTCTATTGACTTTGTGTCCTAGTATCTGTGTGTTCTATTGACTGTGTTTTCTATTGACTGTGTGTTCTAGTATCTGTGTGTTCTATTGACTGTGTGTTCTAATGACTGTGTGTTCTACTGACTGTGTGTTCTAGTATCTGTGTGTTCTAGTATCTGTGTGTTCTAATGACTCTGTGTTCTATTGACTGTGTGTTCTATTGACTGTGTGTTCTATTGACTGTGTGTTCTAGTATCTGTGTGTTCTTTTGACTGTGTGTTCTAGTATCTGTGTGTTCTATTGACTGTGTGTTCTAGTATCTGTGTGTTCTAGTATCTGTGTGTTCTAATGACTCTGTGTTCTATTGACTGTGTGTTCTATTGACTGTGTATTCTACTGACTGTGTGTCCTAGTATCTGTGTGTTATATTGACTGTGTGTTCTATTGACTGTGTGTTCTAGTATCTGTGTGTTCTATTGACTGTGTGTTCTAGTATCTGTGTGTTCTATTGACTGTGTTTTCTAGTATCTGTGTGTTCTAGTATCTGTGTGTTATAATGACTGTGTGTTCTATTGACTGTGTGTTCTATTGACTGTGTGTTCTACTGACTGTGTGTTCTATTGACTGTGTGTCCTAGTATCTGTGTGTTATATTGACTGTGTGTTCTATTGAATGTGTGTTCTAGTATCTGTGTGTTCTATTGACTGTGTGTTCTAGTATCTTTGTGTTCTATTGACTGTGTGTTCTAGTATCTGTGTGTTCTAGTATCTGTGTGTTATAATGACTGTGTGTTCTATTGACTGTGTGTTCTATTGACTGTGTGTTCTATTGACTGTGTGTTCTATTGACTGTGTGTTCTACTGACTGTGTGTTCTATTATCTGTGTGTTCTATTGACTGTGTTTTCTAGTATCTGTGTGTTCTATTGACTGATTGTTCTAGTATCTGTGTGTTCTATTGACTGTGTGTTCTAGTATCTGTGTGTTCTATTGACTGTGTGTTCTAGTATCTGTGTGTTCTATTGACTGTGTGTTCTAGTGTCTTTGTGTTCTAGTATCTGTGTGTTATAATGACTGTGTGTTCTATTGACTGTGTGTTCTACTGACTGTGTGTTCTATTGACTGTGTGTTCTATTGAATGTGTGTTCTATTGACTGTGTGTTCTATTGACTGTGTGTTCTACTGACTGTGTGTTCTATTGACTTTGTGTTCTAGTATCTGTGTGTTCTATTGACTGTGTGTTCTAGTATCTGTGTGTTCTAGTATCTGTGTGTTATAATGACTGTGTGTTCTATTGACTGTGTGTTCTATTGACTGTTTGTTCTACTGACTGTGTGTCCTAGTATCTGTGTGTTCTATTGACTGTGTTTTCTATTGACTGTGTATTCTAGTTTCTGTGTGTTCTATTGACTGTGTGTTCTATTGACTGTGTGTTCTAGTATCTGTGTGTTCTATTGACTGTGTGTTCTATTGACTGTGTGTTCTACTGACTGTGTGTTCTATTGACTGTGTGTTCTAGTATCTGTGTGTTCTATTGACTGTGTGTTCTATTGACTGTGTGTTCTACTGACTGTGTGTTCAAGTATCTGTGTGTTCCATTGACTGTGTGTTCTATTGACTGTGTGTTCTAGTATCTGTGTGTTCTATTGACTGTGTGTTCTATTGAATGTGTGTTCTAGTATCTGTGTGTTCTATTGGCAGTGTGTTCTATTGACTGTGTTTTCTATTGACTGTGTGTTCTAGTATCTGTGTGTTCTATTGACTGTGTGTTCTATTGACTGTGTGTTCTACTGACTGTGTGTTCTAGTATCTGTGTGTTCTATTGACTGTGTGTTCTATTGACTGTGTGTTCTACTGACTGTGTGTTCTATTGACTTTGTGTCCTAGTATCTGTGTGTTCTATTGACTATGTTTTCTATTGACTGTGTGTTCTAGTATCTGTGTGTTCTATTGACTGTGTGTTCTATTGACTAAGTGTTCTACTGACTGTGTGTTCTAGTATCTGTGTGTTCTAGTATCTGTGTGTTCTAATGACTCTGTGTTCTATTGACTGTGTGTTCTATTGACTGTGTGTTCTAGTATCTGTGTGTTCTTTTGACTGTGTGTTCTAGTATCTGTGTGTTCTATTGACTGTGTGTTCTAGTATCTGTGTGTTCTAGTATCTGTGTGTTCTAATGACTCTGTGTTCTATTGACTGTGTGTTCTATTGACTGTGTGTTCTACTGACTGTGTGTTCTATTGACTGTGTGTTCTATTGAATGTGTGTTCTAGTATCTGTGTGTTCTATTGACTGTGTGTTCTATTGACTGTGTTTTCTATTGACTGTGTGTTCTAGTATCTGTGTGTTCTATTGACTGTGTGTTCTATTGACTGTGTGTTCTACTGACTGTGTGTTCTAGTATCTGTGTGTTCTATTGACTGTGTGTTCTATTGACTGTGTGTTCTACTGACTGTGTGTTCTATTGACTGTGTGTCCTAGTATCTGTGTGTTCTATTGACTGTGTTTTCTATTGACTGTGTGGTCTAGTATCTGTGTGTTCTATTGACTGTGTGTTCTATTGACTGTGTGTTCTACTGACTGTGTGTTCTATTGACTGTGTGTCCTAGTATCTGTGTGTTCTATTGACTGTGATTTCTATTGACTGTGTGTTCTAGTATCTGTGTGTTCTTTTGACTGTGTGTTCTAGTATCTGTGTGTTCTATTGACTGTGTGTTCTAGTATCTGTTTGTTCTAGTATCTGTGTGTTCTAATGACTCTGTGTTCTATTGACTGTGTGTTCCATTGACTGTGTGTTCTACTGACTGTGTGTTCTATTGACTGTGTGTTCTATTGACTGTGTGTTCTAGTATCTGTGTGTTCTATTGACTCTGTTTTGTAGTATCTGTGTGTTCTAGTATCTGTGTGTTATAATGACTGTGTGTTCTATTGACTGTGTGTTCTATTGACTGTGTGTTCTACTGACTGTGTGTTCTATTGACTGTGTGTCCTAGTATCTGTGTGTTCTATTGACTGTGTGTTCTATTGACTGTGTGTTCTAGTATCTGTGTGTTCTATTGACTGTGTGTTCTAGTATCTGTGTGTTCTAGTATCTGTGTGTTATAATGACTGTGTGTTCTATTGACTGTGTGTTCTATTGACTGTGTGTTCTATTGACTGTGTGTTCTACTGACTGTGTGTTCTATTGACTGTGTGTTCTATTATCTGTGTGTTCTATTGACTGTGTGTTCTAGTATCTGTGTGTTCTATTGACTGATTGTTCTAGTATCTGTGTGTTCTATTGACTGTGTGTTCTAGTATCTGTGTGTTCTATTGACTGTGTGTTCTAGTATCTGTGTGTTCTATTGACTGTGTGTTCTAGTGTCTTTGTGTTCTAGTATCTGTGTGTTATAATGACTGTGTGTTCTATTGACTGTGTGTTCTACTGACTGTGTGTTCTATTGACTGTGTGTTCTATTGAATGTGTGTTCTATTGACTGTGTGTTCTATTGACTGTGTGTTCTACTGACTGTGTGTTCTATTGACTTTGTGTTCTAGTATCTGTGTGTTCTATTGACTGTGTGTTCTAGTATCTGTGTGTTCTAGTATCTGTGTGTTATAATGACTGTGTGTTCTATTGACTGTGTGTTCTATTGACTGTTTGTTCTACTGACTGTGTGTTCTAGTATATGTGTGTTCTAATGACTGTGTGTTCTACTGACTGTGTGTTCTAGTATCTGTGTGTTCTATTGACTGTGTGTTCTAGTATCAGTGTGTTCTGTTGACTGTGTGTTCTAGTATCTGTGTGTTCTATTGACTATGTGTTCTATTGATTGTGTGTTCTTTTGACTCTGTGTTCTAGTATCTGTGTTTTCTAGTATCTGTGTGTTCTATTGACTGTGTGTTCTATTGACTGTGTGTTCTATTGACTGTGTGTTCTACTGACTGTGTGTTCTAGTATCTGTGTGTTCTATTTACTCTGTGTTATAGTATCTCTGTGTTCTAGTGACTGTGTGTTCTACTGACTGGGTAATCTATTGACTATATGTGTTCTATTGACTGTGTGTTCTTTTGACTCTGTGTTCTACTGACTGTGTGTTCTATTGACTGTGTGTTCTACTGACTGTGTGTTCTAGTATCTGTGTGTGTTCTATTGACTGTGTGTTCTACTGACTGTGTGTTCTATTGACTGTGTGCTATTGACTCTGTGTTCTACTGACTGTGTGTTCTAGTATCTGTGTGTTCTATTGACTGTGTGTTCTAGTTTCTGTGTATTATATTGACTGTGTGTTCTATTGACTGTGTGTTCTATTGACTGTGTGTTCTATTATCTGTGTGTGTTCTATTGACTGTGTGTTCTACTGACTGTGTGTTCTATTGACTGTGTGTGCTATTGACTCTGTGTTCTACTGACTGTGTGTTCTAGTATCTGTGTGTTCTATTGACTGTGTGTTCTAGTATCTTTGTGTTATATTGACTGTGTGTTCTATTGACTGTGTGTTCTATTGACTGTGTGTTCTACTGACTGTGTGTTCTATTGACTGTGAGTTCTAGTGACTGTGTGTTCTATTGACTGTGTGTTCTAGTATCTGTGTGTGTTCTATTGACTGTGTGTTCTACTGACTGTGTGTTCTATTGACTGTGTGTTCTATTGACTGTGTGTTCTACTGACTGTGTGTTCTAGTATCTGTGTGTTCTATTGACTGTGTGTTCTAGTATCTGTGTGTTCTATTGACTGTGTGTTCTATTGACTGTGTGTTCTATTGACTGTCTGTTCTACTGACTGTGTGTTCTATTGACTGTGAGTTCTAGTATCTGTGTGTTCTATTGACTGTGTGTTCTATTGAATTTGTGTTCTATTGAATGTGTGTTCTATATACTGTGTGTTCTACTGAATGTGAGTTCTAGTGACTGTGTGTTCTATTGACTGTGTGATCTAGTATCTGTGTGTTATATTGACTGTGTGTTCTATTGACTGTGTGTTCTAGTATCTGTGTGTTCTATTGACTGTGTGTTCTAGTATCTGTGTGTTCTATTGACTGTGTGTTCTAGTATCTGTGTGTTCTAGTATCTGTGTGTTATAATGACTGTGTGTTCTATTGACTATGTGTTCTATTGACTGTGTGTTCTATTGACTGTGTGTTCTACTGACTGTGTGTTCTATTGACTGTGTGTTCTATTATCTGTGTGTTCTATTGACTGTGTGTTCTAGTATCTGTGTGTTCTATTGACTGATTGTTCTAGTATCTGTGTGTTCTATTGACTATGTGTTCTAGTATCTGTGTGTTCTATTGACTGTGTGTTCTAGTATCTGTGTGTTCTATTGACTGTGTGTTCTAGTGTCTTTGTGTTCTAGTATCTGTGTGTTATAATGACTGTGTGTTCTATTGACTGTGTGTTCTACTGACTGTGTGTTCTATTGACTGTGAGTTCTAGTGACTGTGTGTTCTATTGACTGTGTGTTCTAGTATCTGTGTGTGTTCTATTGACTGTGTGTTCTACTGACTGTGTGTTCTATTGACTGTGTGTTCTATTGACTGTGTGTTCTACTGACTGTGTGTTCTAGTATCTGTGTGTTCTATTGACTGTGTGTTCTAGTATCTGTGTGTTCTATTGACTGTGTGTTCTATTGACTGTGTGTTCTATTGACTGTGTGTTCTACTGACTGTGTGTTCTATTGCCTGTGAGTTCTAGTATCTGTGTGTTCTATTGACCGTGTGTTCTATTGAATTTGTGTTCTATTGAATGTGTGTTCTATATACTGTGTGTTCTACTGACTGTGAGTTCTAGTGACTGTGTGTTCTATTGACTGTGTGATCTAGTATCTGTGTGCTCTCTTGACTGTGTGTTCTATTGACTGTGTGTTCTATTGACTGTGTGTTCTACTGACTGTGTGTTCTATTGACTGTGTGTTCTATTGACTGTGTGTTCTATTGACAGTGTGTCCTAGTATCTGTGTGATCTATTGACTGTGTGTTCTACTGACTGTGTGTTCTATTGACTCTGTGTTCTAGTATCTGTGTTTTCTAGTATCTGTGTGTTCTATTGACTGTGTGTTCTATTGACTGTGTGTTCTACTGACTGTGTGTTCTATTGACTGTGTGTTCTATTGACTGTGTGTCCTATTGACTGTTTGTTCTACTGACTGTGTGTTCTATTGACTGTGTGTTCTACTGACTGTGTGTTCTAGTATCTGTGGGTTCTATTTACTGTGTGTTATAATATCTCTATGTTCTAGTGACTGTGTGTTCTACTGACTGTGTGTTCTAGTATCTGTGTGTTCTATTGACGGTGTGTTCTTGTATCTGTGTGTTCTAGTATACGTGTGTTCTATTGACTGTGTGTTCATTTATCTGTGTTTTCTGTTGACTGTGTGTTCTACTGACTGGGTAATCTATTTACTGTGTGTTCTATTGACTGTGTGTACTATTGACTGTGTGTTCTATTGATTGTGTGTTCTAGTATCTGTGTGTTCTATTGACGGTGTGTTCTAGTATCTGTGTGTTCTATTATATGTGTGTTCTATTGACTGTGTGTTCTAGTATCTCTGTGTTCTATTGACTGTGTGTTCTACTGACTGGGTAATCTATTGACTCTGTGTTCTATTGACTGTGTGTTCTATTGACTGTTTGTTCTACAGACTGTGTGTTCTATTGACTGTGTGTTCTAGTATCTGTGTGTTCTATTGACTGTGTGTTCTAGTATGTGTGTGTTCTATTGACTGTGTGTTCTAGTGTCTGTGTGTTTTATTGACTGTGTGTTCTAGTATCTGTGTGTTCTATTGAATGTGTGTTCTAGTATCTGTGTGTTCTATTGACTGTATGTTCTAGTATCTGTGTGTTCTATTGACTGTGTGTTCTAGTGTCTGTGTGTTCTAGTATCTGTGTGTTATAATGACTGTGTGTTCTATTGACTGTGTGTTCTACTGACTGTGTGTTCTATTGACTGTGTGTTCTTTTGAATGTGTGTTCTATTGACTGTGTGTTCTATTGACTGTGTGTTCTAGTGACTGTGTGTTCTATTGACTTTGTGTTCTAGTATCTGTGTGTTCTATTGACTGTGTGTACCATTGACCGTGTGTTCTATTGACTGTGTGTTCTAGAATCTGTGTGTGTTCTATTGACTGTGTGTTCTACTGACTGTGTGTTCTATTGACTGTGTGTGCTATTGACTGTGTGTTCTACTGACTGTGTGTTCTAGTATCTGTGTGTTCTATTGACTGTGTGTTCTAGTATCTGTGTGTTCTATTGACTGTGTGTTCTATTGACTGTGTGTTCTATTGACTGTGTGTTCTACTGACTGTGTGTTCTATTGACTGTGAGTTCTAGTGACTGTGTGTTCTATTGACTGTGTATTCTAGTATCTGTGTGTGTTCTATTGACTGTGTTTTCTACTGACTGTGTGTTCTATTGACTGTGTGTTCTACTGACTGTGTGTTCTACTGACTGTGTGTTCTAGTATATGTGTGTTCTATTGACTGTGTGTTCTAGTGTCTGTGTGTTCTATTGACTGTGTGTTCTATTGACTGTGTGTTCTAGTATCTATGTTTTCTAGTATCTGTGTGTTCTATTGACTGTGTGTTCTATTGACTGTGTGTTCTATTGATTGTGTCTTCTATTGACTGTGTGTTCTATTGACTGTGTGTTCTATTGACTGTGTGTTCTACTGACTGTGTGTTCTATTGAATGTGAGTTCTAGTGACTGTGTGTTCTATTGACTGTGTGTTCTAGTATCTGTGTGTTCTATTGACTGTGTGTTCTACTGACTGGGTAATCTATTGACTGTGTGTTCTACTGACTGTGTGTTCTATTGACTCTGTGTTCTAGTATTTGTGTTTTCTAGTATCTGTGTGTTCTAGTATACGTGTGTTCTATTGACTGTGTGTTCTAGTATCTGTGTGTTCTATTGACTGTGTGTTCTACTGACAGGGTAATCTATTGAATGTGTGTTCTATTGACTGTGTGTACTATTGACTGTGTGTTCTATTGACTGTGTGTTCTAGTATCTGTGTGTTCTATTGACTGTGTGTTCTACTATGATCTATTGACTTTGTGTTCTATTATCTGTGTTTTCTATTGACTGTGTGTTCTACTGACTGTGTGTTCTAGTATCTGTGTGTTCTATTTACTGTGTGTTATAGTATCTCTGTGTTCTAGTGACTGTGCGTTCTACTGACTGTGTGTTCTAGTATCTGTGTGTTCTATTGACGGTGTGTTCTAGTATCTGTGTGTTCTAGTATATGTGTGTTCTATTGACTGTGTGTTCTAGTATCTGTGTGTTCTATTGACTGTGTGTTCTACTGACTGGGTAGTCTATTGACTGTATGTTCTATTGACTGTGTGTTCTAGTATCTGTGTGTTCTATTGACGGTGTGTTCTAGTATCTGTGTGTTCTAGTATATGTGTGTTCTATTGACTGTGTCTTCTAGTATCTGTGTGTTCTATTGACTGTGTGTTCTACTGACTGGGTAATCTATTGACTGTGTGTTCTATTGACTGTGTGTACTATTGACTGTGTGTTCTACTGACTGTGTGTTCTAGTATCTATGTGTTCTATTGACTGTGTGTTCTACTGTGTTCTATTGACTGTGTGTTCTAGTATCTGTGTGTTCTAGTGACTGTGTGTTCTACTGACTGTGTGTTCTAGTATCTGTGTGTTCTATTGACTGTGTGTTCTAGTAACTGTGTGTTCTCTTGACTGTGTGTTCTATTGACTGTGTGTTCTATTGACTGTGTGTTCTACTGACTGTGTGTTCTATTGACTGTGTGTTCTATTGACAGTGTGTCCTAGTATCTGTGTGATCTATTGACTGTGTGTTCTATTGACTGTGTGTTCTAGTATCTGTGTGTTCTAGTGACTGTGTGTTCTATTGACTGTGTGTTCTAGTATCTGTGTGTTCTATTGACTGTGAGTTCTAGTATCTGTGTGTTCTATTGACTGTCAGTTCTAGTATCTGTGTGTTCTATTTATTGTGTGTTCTATTAACTGTGTGTTCTATTGACTGGGTAATCTATTGACTGTGTGTTCTACTGAATGTGTGTTCTAGTATCTGTGTGTTCTATTGACTGTGTGTTCTAGTATCTGTGTGTTCTATTGACTGTGTGTTCTATTGACTGTGTGTTCTACTGACTGTGTGTTCTATTGACTGTGTGTTCTACTGACTGTGTGTTCTATTGACTGTGTGTTCTACTGACTGTGTGTTCTAGTATCTGTGTGTTCTATTGACGGTGTGTTCTAGTATCTGTGTGTTCTAGTATATGTGTGTTCTATTGACTGTGTGTTCTAGTATCTGTGTGTTCTATTGACTGTGTGTTCTACTGACTGGGTAATCTATTGACTGTGTGTTCTATTGACTGTGTGTTCTAGTATCTGTGTGTTCTATTGACGGTGTGTTCTACTATCTGTGTGTTCTAGTATATGTGTGTTCTATTGACTGTGTGTTCTAGTATCTGTGTGTTCTATTGACTGTGTGTTCTATTGACTGAGTGTACTATTGACTGTGTGTTCTACTCACTGTGTGTTCTAGTATCTATGTGTTCTATTGACTGTGTGTTCTACTGTGTTCTATTGACTGTGTGTTCTAGTATCTGTGTTTTCTATTGACTGTGTGTTCTACTGACTGTGTGTTCTAGTATCTGTGTGTTCTAGTGACTGTGTGTTCTACTGTGTTCTATTGACTGTGTGTTCTAGTATCTGTGTGTTCTAGTGACTGTGTGTTCTACTGACTGTGTGTTCTAGTATCTGTGTGTTCTATTGACTGTGTGTTCTAGTAACTGTGTGTTCTCTTGACTGTGTGTTCTATTGACTGTGTGTTCTATTGACTGTGTGTTCTACTGACTGTGTGTTCTATTGACTGTGTGTTCTATTGACAGTGTGTCCTAGTATCTGTGTGATCTATTGACTGTGTGTTCTATTGACTGTGTGTTCTAGTATCTGTGTGTTCTAGTGACTGTGTGTTCTATTGACTGTGTGTTTTAGTATCTGTGTGTTCTATTGACTCTGAGTTCTAGTATCTGTGTGTTCTATTGACTGTCAGTTCTAGTATCTGTGTGTTCTATTTATTGTGTGTTCTATTAACTGTGTGTTCTATTGACTGGGTAATCTATTGACTGTGTGTTCTACTGAATGTGTGTTCTAGTATCTGTGTGTTCTATTGACTGTGTGTTCTAGTATCTGTGTGTTCTATTGACTGTGTGTTCTATTGACTGTGTGTTCTACTGACTGTGTGTTCTATTGACTGTGTGTTCTACTGACTGTGTGTTCTATTGACTATGTGTTCTACTGACTGTGTGTTCTAGTATCTGTGTGTTCTATTGACGGTGTGTTCTAGTATCTGTGTGTTCTAGTATATGTGTGTTCTATTGACTGTGTGTTCTAGTATCTGTGTGTTCTATTGACTGTGTGTTCTACTGACTGGGTAATCTATTGACTGTGTGTTCTATTGACTGTGTGTTCTAGTATCTGTGTGTTCTATTGACGGTGTGTTCTACTATCTGTGTGTTCTAGTATATGTGTGTTCTATTGACTGTGTGTTCTAGTATCTGTGTGTTCTATTGACTGTGTGTTCTACTGACTGGGTAATCTATTGACTGTGTGTTCTATTGACTGAGTGTACTATTGACTGTGTGTTCTACTCACTGTGTGTTCTAGTATCTATGTGTTCTATTGACTGTGTGTTCTACTGTGTTCTATTGACTGTGTGTTCTAGTATCTGTGTTTTCTATTGACTGTGTGTTCTACTGACTGTGTGTTCTAGTGTCTGTGTGTTCTATTTACTGTGTATTATAGTATCTCTGTGTTCTAGTGACTGTGTGTTCTACTGACTGTGTGTTCTAGTATCTGTGTGTTCTATTGACTGTGTGTTCTAGTATCTGTGTGTTCTATTGACTGTGTGTTCTATTGACTGTGTGTTCTAGTGACTGTGTGTTCTATTGACTGTGTGTTCTATTGACTGTGTGTTCTACTGACTGGGTAATCTATTGACTGTGTGTTCTACTGACTGTGTGTTCTATTGACTCTGTGTTCTAGTATCTGTGTTTTCTAGTATCTGTGTGTTCTAGTATACGTGTGTTCTATTGACTGTGTGTTCTAGTATCTGTGTGTTCTGTTGACTGTGTGTTCTACTGACAGGGTAATCTATTGAATGTGTGTTCTATTGACTGTGTGTACTATTGACTGTGTGTTCTATTGACTGTGTGTTCTAGTATCTGTGTGTTCTATTGACTGTGTGTTCTACTATGATCTATTGACTTTGTGTTCTATTATCTGTGTTTTCTATTGACTGTGTGTTCTACTGACTGTGTGTTCTAGTATCTGTGTGTTCTATTTACTGTGTGTTATAGTATCTCTGTGTTCTAGTGACTGTGCGTTCTACTGACTGTGTGTTCTAGTATCTGTGTGTTCTATTGACGGTGTGTTCTAGTATCTGTGTGTTCTAGTATATGTGTGTTCTATTGACTGTGTGTTCTAGTATCTGTGTGTTCTATTGACTGTGTGTTCTACTGACTGGGTAGTCTATTGACTGTATGTTCTATTGACTGTGTGTTCTAGTATCTGTGTGTTCTATTGACGGTGTGTTCTAGTATCTGTGTGTTCTAGTATATGTGTGTTCTATTGACTGTGTCTTCTAGTATCTGTGTGTTCTATTGACTGTGTGTTCTACTGACTGGATAATCTATTGACTGTGTGTTCTATTGACTGTGTGTACTATTGACTGTGTGTTCTACTGACTGTGTGTTCTAGTATCTATGTGTTCTATTGACTGTGTGTTCTACTGTGTTCTATTGACTGTGTGTTCTAGTATCTGTGTGTTCTAGTGACTGTGTGTTCTACTGACTGTGTGTTCTAGTATCTGTGTGTTCTATTGACTGTGTGTTCTAGTAACTGTGTGTTCTCTTGACTGTGTGTTCTATTGACTGTGTGTTCTATTGACTGTGTGTTCTACTGACTGTGTGTTCTATTGACTGTGTGTTCTATTGACAGTGTGTCCTAGTATCTGTGTGATCTATTGACTGTGTGTTCTATTGACTGTGTGTTCTAGTATCTGTGTGTTCTAGTGACTGTGTGTTCTATTGACTGTGTGTTCTAGTATCTGTGTGTTCTATTGACTGTGAGTTCTAGTATCTGTGTGTTCTATTGACTGTCAGTTCTAGTATCTGTGTGTTCTATTTATTGTGTGTTCTATTAACTGTGTGTTCTATTGACTGGGTAATCTATTGACTGTGTGTTCTACTGAATGTGTGTTCTAGTATCTGTGTGTTCTATTGACTGTGTGTTCTAGTATCTGTGTGTTCTATTGACTGTGTGTTCTATTGACTGTGTGTTCTACTGACTGTGTGTTCTATTGACTGTGTGTTCTACTGACTGTGTGTTCTATTGACTGTGTGTTCTACTGACTGTGTGTTCTAGTATCTGTGTGTTCTATTGACGGTGTGTTCTAGTATCTGTGTGTTCTAGTATATGTGTGTTCTATTGACTGTGTGTTCTAGTATCTGTGTGTTCTATTGACTGTGTGTTCTACTGACTGGGTAATCTATTGACTGTGTGTTCTATTGACTGTGTGTTCTAGTATCTGTGTGTTCTATTGACGGTGTGTTCTACTATCTGTGTGTTCTAGTATATGTGTGTTCTATTGACTGTGTGTTCTAGTATCTGTGTGTTCTATTGACTGTGTGTTCTACTGACTGGGTAATCTATTGACTGTGTGTTCTATTGACTGAGTGTACTATTGACTGTGTGTTCTACTCACTGTGTGTTCTAGTATCTATGTGTTCTATTGACTGTGTGTTCTACTGTGTTCTATTGACTGTGTGTTCTAGTATCTGTGTTTTCTATTGACTGTGTGTTCTACTGACTGTGTGTTCTAGTATCTGTGTGTTCTATTTACTGTGTATTATAGTATCTCTGTGTTCTAGTGACTGTGTGTTCTACTGACTGTGTGTTCTAGTATCTGTGTGTTCTATTGACTGTGTGTTCTAGTATCTGTGTGTTCTATTGACTGTGTGTTCTATTGACTGTGTGTTCTAGTGACTGTGTGTTCTATTGACTGTGTGTTCTATTGACTGTGTGTTCTATTAACAGTGTGTCCTAGTATCTGTGTGATCTATTGACTGTGTGTTCTAGTATCTGTGTGTTCTAGTGACTGTTTGTTCTATTGACTGTGTGTTCTAGTATCTGTGTGTTCTATTGACTGTGAGTTCTAGTATCTGTGTGTTCTATTGACTGTGAGTTCTAGTATCTGTGTGTTCTATTTATTGTGTGTTCTATTAACTGTGTGTTCTATTGACTGGGTAATCTATTGACTGTGTGTTCTACTGAATGTGTGTTCTAGTATCTGTGTGTTCTATTGACTGTGTGTTCTAGTATCTGTGTGTTCTATTGAATGTGTGTTCTATTGACTGTGTGTTCTATTGACTGTGTGTTCTACTGACTGTGTGTTCTATTGACTGTGAGTTCTAGTGACTGTGTGTTCTATTGACTGTGTGTTCTAGTATCTGTGTGTGTTCTATTGACTGTGTGTTCTACTGACTGTGTGTTCTATTGACTGTGTGTTCTATTGACTGTGTGTTCTACTGACTGTGTGATCTAGTATCTGTGTGTTCTATTGACTGTGTGTTCTAGTATCTGTGTGTTCTATTGACTGTGTGTTCTATTGACTGTGTGTTCTATTGACTGTGTGTTCTACTGACTGTGAGTCCTAGTATCTGTGTGTTCTATTGACTGTGTGTTCTATTGAATGTGTGTTCTATTGACTGTGTGTTCTATTGACTGTGTTTTCTATTGACTGTGTGTTCTATTGACTCTGTGTTCTAGTATCTTTGTTTTCTAGAATCTGTGTGTTCTATTGACTGTGTATTCTATTGACTGTGTGTTCTATTGACTGTGTGTTCTACTGACTGTGTGTTCTATTGACTGTGTGTTCTACTGACTGTGTGTTCTAGTATCTGTGTGTTCTATTTACTGTGTGTTATAATATCTCTGTGTTCTAGTGTCTGTGTGTTCTACCGACTGTGTGTTCTAGTATATTTGTGTTCTATTGACGGTGTGTTCTAGTATTTGTGTGTTCTAGTATATGTGTGTTCTATTGACTGTGTGTTCTAGTATCTGTGTGTTCTATTGACTGTGTGTTCTATTGACTGTGTGTACTCTTGACTGTGTGTTCTATTGACTGTGTGTTCTAGTATCTGTGTGTTCTATTGACTGTGTGTTCTACTGTGATCTATTGACTGTGTGTTCTAGTATCTGTGTTTTCTTTTGACTGTGTGGTCTACTGACTGTGTGTTCTAGTATCTGTGTGTTCTATTTACTGTTTGTTCTAGTGACTGTGTGTTCTAGTATCTGTGTGTTCTATTTACGGTGTGTTCTAGTATCTGTGTGTTCTAGTATATGTGTGTTCTATTGACTGTGTGTTCTAGTATCTGTGTGTTCTATTGACTGTGTGTTCTACTGACTGTGTGTTCTAGTATCTGTGTGTTCTATTTACTGTGTGTTATAGTATCTCTGTGTTTTAGTGACTGTGTGTTCTACTGACTGTGTGTTCTAGTATCTGTGTGTTCTATTTACTGTGTGTTCTAGTATCTGTGTTTTCTATTGACTGGGTAATCTATTGACTGTGTGTTCTAGTGACTGTGTGTTCTATTGACTGTGTGTTCTAGTATCTGTGTGTTCTATTGACTGTGAGTTATAGTATCTGTGTGTTCTATTGACTGTGTGTTCTATTGACTGTGAGTTCTAGTATCTGTGTGTTCTATTTATTGTGTGTTCTATTAACTGTGTGTTCTATTGACTGTGTGTTCTAGTATCTGTGTGATCTATTGACTGTGTGTTCTATTGACTGTGTGTTCTAGTATCTGTGTGTTCTATTGACTGTGTGTTCTACTGACTGGGTAATCTATTGACTGTGTGTTCTATTGACTGTGTGTTCTATTGACTGTGTGTTCTAGTATCTGTGTGTTCTAGTATCTGTGTGATCTATTGACTGTGAGTTCTAGTATCCGTGTGTTCTATTTATTGTGTGTTCTATTAACTGTGTGTTCTATTGACTGTGTGTTCTAGTATCTGTGTGAACTATTGACTGTGTGTTCTATTGACTGTGTGTTCTAGTATCTGTGTGTTCTATTGACTGTGTGTTCTACTGACTGGGTAATCTATTGACTGTGTGTTCTATTGACTGTGTGTTCTATTGACTGTGTGTTCTAGTATATGTGTGTTCTAGTATCTGTGTGATCTATTGACTGTGTGTTCTATTGACTGTGTGTTCTAGTATCTGTGTGTTATAGTATCTGTGTGATCTATTGACTGTGTGTTCTATTGACTGTGTGTTCTAGTATCTGTGTGTTCTATTGACTGTGTGTTCTACTGACTGGGAAATCAATTGACTGTGTGTTCTATTGACTGTGTGTTCTATTGACTGCGTGTTCTAGTATCTGTGTGTTCTAGCATCTGTGTGTTCTTTTGAATGTGTGTTCTAGTATCTGTGTGTTCTATTGACTGTGTATTCTATTGACTGTGTGTTATAGTATATGTGTGTTCTACTGACTGTGTGTTATAGTATCTGTGTGTTCTATTGACTGTGTGTTCTAGTATCGGTGTGTTCTATTGACTGTGTGATCTAGTATCTGTGTGTTCTAGTATCTGTGTGTTCTATTGACTGTGTGTTCTAGTATCTGTGTGTTCTAGTGACTGTGTGTTCTATTGACTGTGTGTTCTAGTATCTGTGTGTTCTACTGACTGTTTGTTCTATTGACTGTGAGTTCTAGTGTCTGTGTGTTCTATTTAATGTGTGATCTATTGACTGTGTATTCTAGTATATGTGTGTTCTATTGACTGTGTGTTCTAGTATCTGTGTTTTCTATTGACTGTGTGTTCTAGTATCTGTGTGTTCTATTGACTGTGTGATTTGTTGACTGTGTGTTCTATTGATTGTGTGTTCTACTGACTGTGTGTTCTACTGACTGTGTGTTCTACTGACTGTGTGTTCTAGTATCTGTGTGTTCTATTGAATGTGTGTTCTATTGTCTGTGTGTTCTATTGACTGTGTTCTATTGACTGTGTGTTATACTGACTGAGTAATCTATTGACTGTGTGTTCTACTAACTGTGTGTTCTAGTATATGTGTGTTCTATTGACTGTGTGTTCTAATATCTGTGTGTTCTATTTACTGTGTGTTCTAGTATATGTGTGTTCTATTGACTGTGTGTTCTAGTATCTGTGTGTTCTATTTACTGTGTGTTAAAGTATCTGTGTGTTCTAGTATCTGTGTGTTCTATTGACTGTGTGTTCTAGTATATGTGTGTTCTGTTGACTGTGTGCTCTAGTATATGTGTGTTCTATTTACTGTGTGTTCTAGTATATGTGTGTTCTAATGACTGTGTGTTCTAGTATCTGTGTGTTCTATTTACTGTGTGTTCTAGTGACTGTGTGTTCTATTGACTGTGTGTTCTAGTATCTGTGTGTTCTATTGACTGTGTGTTCTAGTATCTGTGTGTTCTAGTGACTGTGTGTTCTATTGACTGTGTGTTCTATTGACTGTGAGTTCTAGTATCTGTGTGTTCTATTTAATGTGTGTTCTATTGACTGTGTATTCTAGTATATGTGTGTTCTTTTGACTGTGTGTTCTAGTATCTGTGTGTTCTATTGACTGTGTGTTCTAGTATCTGTGTGTTCTATTGACTGTGTGTTCTGTTGACTGTGTGTTCTATTGATTGTGTGTTCTACTGACTGTGTGTTCTACTGACTGTGTGTTCTAGTATCTGTGTGTTCTATTGAATGTGTGTTCTATTGTCTGTGTGTTCTATTTACTGTGTGTTCTAGTATCTGTGTGTTCTAGTATATGTGTGTTCTATTGACTGTGTGTTCTAGTATCTGTGTGTTCTATTGACTGTGTGTTCTATTGACTGAGTGTACTATTGACTGTGTGTTCTACTCACTGTGTGTTCTAGTATCTATGTGTTCTATTGACTGTGTGTTCTACTGTGTTCTATTGACTGTGTGTTCTAGTATCTGTGTTTTCTATTGACTGTGTGTTCTACTGACTGTGTGTTCTAGTATCTGTGTGTTCTATTTACTGTGTATTATAGTATCTCTGTGTTCTAGTGACTGTGTGTTCTACTGACTGTGTGTTCTAGTATCTGTGTGTTCTATTGACTGTGTGTTCTAGTATCTGTGTGTTCTATTGACTGTGTGTTCTATTGACTGTGTGTTCTAGTGACTGTGTGTTCTATTGACTGTGTGTTCTATTGACTGTGTGTTCTATTAACAGTGTGTCCTAGTATCTGTGTGATCTATTGACTGTGTGTTCTATTGACTGTGTGTTCTAGTATCTGTGTGTTCTAGTGACTGTTTGTTCTATTGACTGTGTGTTCTAGTATCTGTGTGTTCTATTGACTGTGAGTTCTAGTATCTGTGTGTTCTATTGACTGTGAGTTCTAGTATCTGTGTGTTCTATTTATTGTGTGTTCTATTAACTGTGTGTTCTATTGACTGGGTAATCTATTGACTGTGTGTTCTACTGAATGTGTGTTCTAGTATCTGTGTGTTCTATTGACTGTGTGTTCTAGTATCTGTGTGTTCTATTGAATGTGTGTTCTATTGACTGTGTGTTCTATTGACTGTGTGTTCTACTGACTGTGTGTTCTATTGACTGTGAGTTCTAGTGACTGTGTGTTCTATTGACTGTGTGTTCTAGTATCTGTGTGTGTTCTATTGACTGTGTGTTCTACTGACTGTGTGTTCTATTGACTGTGTGTTCTATTGACTGTGTGTTCTACTGACTGTGTGATCTAGTATCTGTGTGTTCTATTGACTGTGTGTTCTAGTATCTGTGTGTTCTATTGACTGTGTGTTCTATTGACTGTGTGTTCTATTGACTGTGTGTTCTACTGACTGTGAGTCCTAGTATCTGTGTGTTCTATTGACTGTGTGTTCTATTGAATGTGTGTTCTATTGACTGTGTGTTCTATTGACTGTGTTTTCTATTGACTGTGTGTTCTATTGACTCTGTGTTCTAGTATCTTTGTTTTCTAGAATCTGTGTGTTCTATTGACTGTGTATTCTATTGACTGTGTGTTCTATTGACTGTGTGTTCTACTGACTGTGTGTTCTATTGACTGTGTGTTCTACTGACTGTGTGTTCTAGTATCTGTGTGTTCTATTTACTGTGTGTTATAATATCTCTGTGTTCTAGTGTCTGTGTGTTCTACCGACTGTGTGTTCTAGTATATTTGTGTTCTATTGACGGTGTGTTCTAGTATTTGTGTGTTCTAGTATATGTGTGTTCTATTGACTGTGTGTTCTAGTATCTGTGTGTTCTATTGACTGTGTGTTCTATTGACTGTGTGTACTCTTGACTGTGTGTTCTATTGACTGTGTGTTCTAGTATCTGTGTGTTCTATTGACTGTGTGTTCTACTGTGATCTATTGACTGTGTGTTCTAGTATCTGTGTTTTCTTTTGACTGTGTGGTCTACTGACTGTGTGTTCTAGTATCTGTGTGTTCTATTTACTGTTTGTTCTAGTGACTGTGTGTTCTAGTATCTGTGTGTTCTATTTACGGTGTGTTCTAGTATCTGTGTGTTCTAGTATATGTGTGTTCTATTGACTGTGTGTTCTAGTATCTGTGTGTTCTATTGACTGTGTGTTCTACTGACTGTGTGTTCTAGTATCTGTGTGTTCTATTTACTGTGTGTTATAGTATCTCTGTGTTTTAGTGACTGTGTGTTCTACTGACTGTGTGTTCTAGTATCTGTGTGTTCTATTTACTGTGTGTTCTAGTATCTGTGTTTTCTATTGACTGGGTAATCTATTGACTGTGTGTTCTAGTGACTGTGTGTTCTATTGACTGTGTGTTCTAGTATCTGTGTGTTCTATTGACTGTGAGTTATAGTATCTGTGTGTTCTATTGACTGTGTGTTCTATTGACTGTGAGTTCTAGTATCTGTGTGTTCTATTTATTGTGTGTTCTATTAACTGTGTGTTCTATTGACTGTGTGTTCTAGTATCTGTGTGATCTATTGACTGTGTGTTCTATTGACTGTGTGTTCTAGTATCTGTGTGTTCTATTGACTGTGTGTTCTACTGACTGGGTAATCTATTGACTGTGTGTTCTATTGACTGTGTGTTCTATTGACTGTGTGTTCTAGTATCTGTGTGTTCTAGTATCTGTGTGATCTATTGACTGTGAGTTCTAGTATCCGTGTGTTCTATTTATTGTGTGTTCTATTAACTGTGTGTTCTATTGACTGTGTGTTCTAGTATCTGTGTGAACTATTGACTGTGTGTTCTATTGACTGTGTGTTCTAGTATCTGTGTGTTCTATTGACTGTGTGTTCTACTGACTGGGTAATCTATTGACTGTGTGTTCTATTGACTGTGTGTTCTATTGACTGTGTGTTCTAGTATATGTGTGTTCTAGTATCTGTGTGATCTATTGACTGTGTGTTCTATTGACTGTGTGTTCTAGTATCTGTGTGTTATAGTATCTGTGTGATCTATTGACTGTGTGTTCTATTGACTGTGTGTTCTAGTATCTGTGTGTTCTATTGACTGTGTGTTCTACTGACTGGGAAATCAATTGACTGTGTGTTCTATTGACTGTGTGTTCTATTGACTGCGTGTTCTAGTATCTGTGTGTTCTAGCATCTGTGTGTTCTTTTGAATGTGTGTTCTAGTATCTGTGTGTTCTATTGACTGTGTATTCTATTGACTGTGTGTTATAGTATATGTGTGTTCTATTGACTATGTGTTATAGTATCTGTGTGTTCTATTGACTGTGTGTTCTAGTATCGGTGTGTTCTATTGACTGTGTGATCTAGTATCTGTGTGTTCTAGTATCTGTGTGTTCTATTGACTGTGTGTTCTAGTATCTGTGTGTTCTAGTGACTGTGTGTTCTATTGACTGTGTGTTCTAGTATCTGTGTGTTCTACTGACTGTTTGTTCTATTGACTGTGAGTTCTAGTGTCTGTGTGTTCTATTTAATGTGTGATCTATTGACTGTGTATTCTAGTATATGTGTGTTCTATTGACTGTGTGTTCTAGTATCTGTGTTTTCTATTGACTGTGTGTTCTAGTATCTGTGTGTTCTATTGACTGTGTGATTTGTTGACTGTGTGTTCTATTGATTGTGTGTTCTACTGACTGTGTGTTCTACTGACTTTGTGTTCTACTGACTGTGTGTTCTAGTATCTGTGTGTTCTATTGAATGTGTGTTCTATTGTCTGTGTGTTCTATTGACTGTGTTCTATTGACTGTGTGTTATACTGACTGAGTAATCTATTGACTGTGTGTTCTACTAACTGTGTGTTCTAGTATATGTGTGTTCTATTGACTGTGTGTTCTAATATCTGTGTGTTCTATTTACTGTGTGTTCTAGTATATGTGTGTTCTATTGACTGTGTGTTCTAGTATCTGTGTGTTCTATTTACTGTGTGTTAAAGTATCTGTGTGTTCTAGTATCTGTGTGTTCTATTGACTGTGTGTTCTAGTATATGTGTGTTCTGTTGACTGTGTGCTCTAGTATATGTGTGTTCTATTTACTGTGTGTTCTAGTATATGTGTGTTCTAATGACTGTGTGTTCTAGTATCTGTGTGTTCTATTTACTGTGTGTTCTAGTGACTGTGTGTTCTATTGACGGTGTGTTCTAGTATCTGTGTGTTCTATTGACTGTGTGTTCTAGTATCTGTGTGTTCTAGTGACTGTGTGTTCTATTGACTGTGTGTTCTATTGACTGTGAGTTCTAGTATCTGTGTGTTCTATTTAATGTGTGTTCTATTGACTGTGTATTCTAGTATATGTGTGTTCTTTTGACTGTGTGTTCTAGTATCTGTGTGTTCTATTGACTGTGTGTTCTAGTATCTGTGTGTTCTATTGACTGTGTGTTCTGTTGACTGTGTGTTCTATTGATTGTGTGTTCTACTGACTGTGTGTTCTACTGACTGTGTGTTCTAGTATCTGTGTGTTCTATTGAATGTGTGTTCTATTGTCTGTGTGTTCTATTTACTGTGTGTTCTAGTATCTGTGTGTTCTAGTATATGTGTGTTCTATTGACTGTGTGTTCTAGTATCTGTGTGTTCTATTGACTGTGTGTTCTAGTATCTGTGTGTTCTATAGACTGTGTGTTCTACTGACTAAGAACAGGAGATCAGATCAGATCAGTGGAATAGCATGTGTGTCTGAACAATTATTCTCACCCCTGCTGGGAGCCTCTCTGACCCAAGGTCCCCTCGTCACTCCCTGCTGTGTGAGTGTGTGTGTGTTAGTGTTTGTGTGTACAGGCCAGGTGTGTGTGTGTGTTTGTGTGCGCAGGCCAGGTGTGTGTGTGTGTTTGTGTGTGCAGGCCAGGTGTGTGTGTGTGTTTGTGTGCGCAGTCCAGGTGTGTGTGTGTGTGTGTTTGTGTGCGCAGGCCAGGTGTGTGTGTGTGTTTGTGTGCGCAGGCCAGGTGTGTGTGTGTGTGTTTGTGTGTGCAGGCCAGGTGTGTGTGTGTGTTTGTGTGCGCAGGCCAGGTGTGTGTGTGTGTGTTTGTGTGCGCAGGCCAGGTGTGTGTGTGTGTTTGTGTGCGCAGGCCAGGTGTGTGTGTGTGTGTGTTTGTGTGTGCAGGCCAGGTGTGTGTGTGTGTTTGTGTGCGCAGGCCAGGTGTGTGTGTGTGTGTTTGTGTGCGCAGGCCAGGTGTGTGTGTGTGTTTGTGTGCGCAGGCCAGGTGTGTGTGTGTGTTTGTGTGCGCAGGCCAGGTGTGTGTGTGTTTGTGTGCGCAGGCCAGGTATGTGTGTGTTTGTGTGCGCAGGCCAGGTGTGTGTGTGTGTGTTTGTGTGCGCAGGCCAGGTGTGTGTGTGTGTTTGTGTGTGCAGGCCAGGTGTGTGTGTGTGTGTTTGTGTGTGCAGGCCAGGTGTGTGTGTGTGTTTGTGTGCGCAGGCCAGGTGTGTGTGTGTGTTTGTGTGCGCAGGCCAGGTGTGTGTGTGTGTGTTTGTGTGCGCAGGCCAGGTGTGTGTGTGTTTGTGTGCGCAGGCCAGGTGTGTGTGTGTTTGTGTGTGCAGGCCAGGTGTGTGTGTGTGTGTTTGTGTGCGCAGGCCAGGTGTGTGTGTGTGTGTTTGTGTGTACAGGCCAGGTGTGTGTGTGTGTGTGTTTGTGTGCGCAGGCCAGGTGTGTGTGTGTGTTTGTGTGCGCAGGCCAGGTGTGTGTGTGTGTGTTTGTGTGTGCAGGCCAGGTGTGTGTGTGTTTGTGTGCGCAGGCCAGGTATGTGTGTGTTTGTGTGCGCAGGCCAGGTGTGTGTGTGTGTTTGTGTGCGCAGGCCAGGTGTGTGTGTGTGTGTTTGTGTGCGCAGGCCAGGTTTGTGTTTGTGTTTGTGTGCGCAGGCCAGGTGTGTGTGTATTTGTGTGCGCAGGCCAGGTGTGTGTGTGTGTTTGTGTGCGCAGGCCAGGTGTGTGTGTGTGTGTTTGTGTGCGCAGGCCAGGTATGTGTTTGTGTTTGTGTGCGCAGGCCAGGTGTGTGTGTGTTTGTGTGCGCAGGCCAGGTATGTGTTTGTGTTTGTGTGCGCAGGCCAGGTGTGTGTGTGTTTGTGTGCGCAGGCCAGGTGTGTGTGTGTGTTTGTGTGCGCAGGCCAGGTGTGTGTGTGTGTGTTTGTGTGCGCAGGCCAGGTATGTGTTTGTGTTTGTGTGCGCAGGCCAGGTGTGTGTGTGTTTGTGTGCGCAGGCCAGGTGTGTGTGTGTGTTTGTGTGCGCAGGCCAGGTGTGTGTGTGTGTGTTTGTGTGCGCAGGCCAGGTATGTGTTTGTGTTTGTGTGCGCAGGCCAGGTGTGTGTGTGTTTGTGTGCGCAGGCCAGGTGTGTGTGTGTTTGTGTGCGCAGGCCAGGTATGTGTGTGTGTTTGTGTGCGCAGGCCAGGTGTGTGTGTGTTTGTGTGCGCAGGCCAGGTGTGTGTGTGTTTGTGTGCGCAGGCCAGGTATGTGTGTGTGTTTGTGTGCGCAGGCCAGGTATGTGTTTGTGTTTGTGTGCGCAGGCCAGGTGTGTGTGTGTGTGTTTGTGTGCGCAGGCCAGGTGTGTGTGCAGTCATATACTGCCCTTTTACCCACATATGAAAGAAGTGCGCTTTTGATTGGTTGCATTTTTTAAATCAATTACTTTTTATTTCATTTTTAGTCTCTTTTCTCTCTTGTAACTTCAAATACATCGAACTAGATCATTTCTCATAAACTCATGAATCTTGAAAAAAGTCCCCTCCCCTGTCCTTTTACCACCACGGGGAGGGCACAGGGGATTGGTCAGGGGAGGGGTCAGGGGAGGGGCAACTGCAGTTCGACTGTTTTTCAGTAGAGGAACAAAGTAGAAATGCAGGTTCAGTAGAAGCTTCGTGTGCTTGCTCAGCTGGCTGAATGTACTATTATTAATAGTGGTGGTTTACATAGTGAGATAATCTGAGTGTACAAAACATTCAGAACACCTGCTCTTTCCATCACATAGACTGACCAGGTGAATCCAGGTGAACGCTATGATCCCTTATTGATGTCCACTTCAAATCAGTGTAGATGAAGGTGAGGAGACGGGTTAAAGAAGGATTTTTAAGTCTTGAGACAATTGAGACCTGGATTTTGTATGTGTGCCATTCAGAGGGCTGATACAGTCCAACCCCAGCAGTGGTTCAAGTAAAGATACATAACTAACTCCCTTTCATCTTTGGCTCTAGCTTGCTTAGCCTACAATGTGTGATGAGTGAGTGTGTTTTTGGAGTATTTGGCTACACAAGCAGTAGAAACGTATTAATGGAATTAAGGAGAATGTGGGGGGAGTGTGTGTGTGTATGTTTGAGTCCAAGCTGGCTGTAACCATCCGATTATGGGTACAGAAGACATCACACTACTGTCACGTCTCAAACTCCTCTCACACTCTCCTAGACCTGGTTGGACAAAACTCTCCTTGACAGATCACAGGGGTATGTGTGGGTTTGGCTGGTGTTGTGGAAAGTACAACCCCATCATAGTTTGCTCCCTGGCAGCCAATACTATTGCCTGTGGTGGGTGTTTGGTGTTTATTATATGGCTTGTGGTGAGGCCTGACAGGCAGCGGTATGGCTTGTGGTGTGGGGTGGCAGCCCCGTGGGGGTGTGTGGTGTTATATAGCCTGTACTAGCGATATTGACTGTGCTGGGTGCTCGCCATCACTAGCAGAGCGGGGAGCCAGGGTGATTGTCTAGGACCTTTAATTTACCGCTCCTCGGTCCCACGGGCCACAGTGTTTGTGTGTGTGTGGGGGGGGGGGGGGGCTCACAGGGCTCACAGGGAGAGACCCAGTTCACTAGTGGTCTTCAACCCTGTTCCTCTGGACCTACAAGGTGAACATGCAGCCATGTTGATGTTTTTTTTTTTTCACCTTTATTTAACCAGGTAAGCCAGTTGAGAACAGGTTCTCATTTACAACTGCGACCTGGCCAAGATAAAGCAAAGTAGTGCAATAAAAACAACACAGAGTTACATATGGGGTAAAAAAAAAACATAAAGTCAGAAATACAACAGAAAATATATATACAGTGTGTGCAAATGTAGCAAGTTATGGAGGTAAGGCAATAAATAGGCTATAGTGCAGAATAATTACAATAGTATTAAGGAGAGGAGACAAGAGGAGAGGAGAGGATGCCCAATGGTACTGCTGTACGTATCATGAATATAATGTATGATACTGGTAGAGGAGACAAGAGAAGAGGAGAGAGAAGAGGAGAGGAGAGGGGAGAGGAGAGGAGACAAGAGGAGAGGAGAGGAGAGGAGAGGAGAGGAGAGGAGAGGAGAGGAGAGGAGAGGAGAGGAGAGGAGAGGAGAGGAGAGGAGAGGAGAGGAGAGGAGAGGAGAGGAGAGGAGAGGAGAGGAGAGGAGAGGAGAGGGGAGAGGAGACAAGATGAGACAAGAGGAGAGAGAAGAGGAGATGAGACGGGAGAGGAGAAGAGACAAGACGAGAGGAAAGGAGAGGAGAGGAGAGGAGAGAGAACACGAGAGGAGAGGAGAGAGAACACGAGAGGAGAGGAGAGGAGAGGAGAGGAGAGGAGAGGAGAGGAGAGGAGAGGAGAGGAGAGGAGAGGAGAGGAGAGGAGAGGAGAGGAGAGGAGAGGAGAGGAGAGGAGAGGAGAGGAGAGGAGAGGAGAGAGGGGAGAGGAGAGGAGAGGAGACAAGATGAGACAAGAGGAGAGAGAAGAGGAGATGAGAGGAGACGAGACGAGACGAGAGAGAACACAAGAGGAGAGGAGAGAGAACACGAGAGGAGAGGAGAGGAGAGGAGAGGAGAGAGAAGAGGAGAGGAGAGGAGAGGAGAGAGAAGAGGAGAGGAGAGGAGAGGAGAGGAGAGGAGAGGAGAGGAGAGGAGAGGAGAGGAGAGGAGAGGAGAGGAGAGGAGAGGAGAGGAGAGGAGAGGAGAGGAGATGAGAGAGGAGAGGTTAGAGAAGAGGAGAGGAGATGAGAGGAGAGGAAGAATTAGAGGAGAGCTCATTAGCAGATCAGAGAGTACTAATGACTACGCCCCAAACCGTCCGCTGTATCTCTGGGGTTCACTCTCCTGACCCAGATACACACTGGACCAGGGGGCAATAACAGATACTAGATAGCATCCGACTGGATACCAGCACAGAGAGAGGGCATACAGAGGATTAGCACAACTATGGCTTTGGGATTATCACCCAGTGTGCAGATTAATCGTCTAAAGTTTTTTATTGATGTGCGCATATCTCCCCTCCAACAACTCTCGCTATTGCCATCAATTTCTAAAATCATCCATCTAAGAGCACAATAATATAAATGTTTTTAATGAGTGAGAGTTGAGCCTGAGTGATCTGTCCATGACATAGACTGACCAGGTGAATCCAGGTGAAAGCTATTATCCCTTATTGATGTCACTTGTTAAATCCACTTCATTCAGTGTAGGTGAAGGGGAGGAGACAGGTTAAAGAAGGATTTTTAAAGCCTTCAGACAATTGAGACATGGATTATATATGTGTGCCATTCAGAGGGGGAATGGGCAAGACAAAATATTTAATTACTTTTGCACGGCGAATGGTAGTAGGTGCCAGGTGCACCGGTTTGTGTCAAGAACTGCAATGCTACTGTGTTTTTCACGCTCAACAGTTTCTCGTGTGTATCAAGAATGGTCCTTAACACAACTGTGGGAAGCATTGGAATCAACATGGACCAGCATCCCTGTGGAACACTTTTGACACCTTGTAGAGTCCATGCCCCAATACATTGAGGCTGTTCTGAGGGCAAAAGGGGGTGCAACTCAATATTAGGATGGTGTTCCTAATGTTTTGTCTACTCAGTGTATAATATACAGTGGGGAAAAAAAGTATTTAGTCAGCCACCAATTGTGCAAGTTCTCCCACTTAAAAAGATGAGAGAGGCCTGTAATTTTCATCATAGGTGCACGTCAACTATGACAGACAAAATGAGAAGAAAAAAATCCAGACAATCACATTGTAGGATTTTTTATGAATTTATTTGCAAATGATGGTGGAAAATAAGTATTTGGTCAATAACAAAAGTTTCTCAATACTTTGTTATATACCCTTTGTTGGCAATGACACAGGTCAAACGTTTTCTGTAAGTCTTCACAAGGTTTTCACACACTGTTGCTGGTATTTTGGCCCATTCCTCCATGCAGATCTCCTCTAGAGCAGTGATGTTTTTGGGCTGTCGCTGGGCAACACAGACTTTCAACTACCTCCAAAGATTTTCTATGGGGTTGAGATCTGGAGACTCCAGGACCTTGAAATGCTTCTTACGAAGCTACTCCTTCGTTGCCCGGGCAGTGTGTTTGGGATCATTGTCATGCTGAAAGACCCAGCCACGTTTCATCTTCAATGCCCTTGCTGATGGAAGGAGGTTTTCACTCAAAATCTCACGATACATGGCCCCATTCATTCTTTCCTTTACACGGATCAGTCGTCCTGGTCCCTTTGCAGAAAAACAGCCCCAAAGCATGATGTTTCCACCCCCATACTTCACAGTAGGTATGGTGTTCTTTGGATGCAACTCAGCATTCTTTGTCCTCCAAACACGACGAGTTGAGTTTTTACCAAAAAGTTCTATTTTGGTTTCATCTGACCATATGACATTCTCCCAATCCTCTTCTGGATCATCCAAATGCACTTTAGCAAACTTCAGACGGGCCTGGACATGTACTGGCTTAAGCAGGGGTACACGTCAGGCACTGCAGGATTTGAGTCCCTGGCGGCGTAGTGTGTTACTGATGGTAGGCTTTGTTACTTTGGTCCCAGCTCTCTGCAGGTCATTCACTAGGTCCCCCTGTGTGGTTCTGGGATTTTTGCTCACCGTTCTTGTGATCATTTTGACCCCACAGGGTGAGATCTTGCGTGGAGCCCCAGATCGAGGGAGATTATCAGTGGTCTTGTATGTCTTCCATTTCCTAATAATTGCTCCCAAAGTTG